>NC_053023.1:648211530-648472163 GCF_003073215.2 Triticum urartu | reverse complement strand
GTTCATGATTCGCTTATAGTGGGTTGCTTGAGTGACAGAAGCATAAACCCGAGTAAGGGGGTTGTTGCGTATGGGATAAAGGGGACTTGATTCTTTAATGCTATGGTTGGGTTTTACCTTAATGATCTTTAGTAGTTGCGTATGCTTTATAGAGTTCCAATCATAAGTGCATATGATCCAAGAAGATAAAGTATGTTAGCTTATGCCTCTCCCTCATATGAAATTGCAATGACGACTATCGGTCTTGTTAACAATTGCCTAAGACAACTCCGCACACCGATCCATCATTATTCCACACTCGCTATTTGTAATATTTAGTAATATATTCTAACTTTATGATAACCGCCCCTACTTTTATATTTTATCTCTCCGATACCATGCAAAGTTACCCTCTTCTTACCCACAACATAGTTTTATTTCTCGTTTCTAGTTGGAAGCAAATGTTCGGTGTATGTAGAGTCGTATCAGTGGCAGATAGGACTTGAGAGAATATTGATATTACCTTTAGCTCCTTGTGGGTTCGACACTCCATACTTATCACTTCCACCTTTGGGAACAGCTACGATGATTCTCTGCACTTGGGGATTATCAAGCTCTTTTCTGGCGCCGTTGCTGGGGAGCAATAGCGTGGGGTTGATATTCTCGTGTGTGCTTTCTTGCTTTCTTCACTAAGTAGATTTTGTTGTTCCTTTTTGTTTCTGTTTAGTTGTGGGTGAAACATACAAAAAAAATTAAAGAATGAAATACAAAAAAAAAATACTTGCCTCTCATACCTAAAAGTTTTTCAACAAGAGAACTGATTGGAAGGTTATGCATTGGAGAAGTGAGGGTCGACCTTGAACACTTGTGTTCATGCTCATGGAAACAATGTAAAAAATTTCATGGAAGCTTCTCTGAAAACAATCATCCCCTTGTATATATCCATTGTATTATAAAAATAATGTGCCAAGCTCCGGTTTTAGGATGATTAGATTGCTTGTTTACTATGTACAGTACAAAAACAGAAACTTTGGCTGTAGCGCGTGATTTTATATTTTTTACTGGAAAGTCAAATGGGTCTGAAAATTTTTGCACATTACTTCTGTAGAAATTTTTTAAATTGTCATATTTTTTATAATTGTTTGGAGTTACAGAAGTTTACTAAACTTCGAGATTACTACAGACTGTCCTGTTTTTGACAGATTCAGTTTTCTATGAGTTGTTCGCTTATTTTGATGAATCTATGGGTAGTATCGGGGGGTATGAACCATGGTGAAGTTGGAATACAGTAGATATAGTTCTAATATGAAATTTGAATAAGTTTGCAACAGTACCTAAAGGTAGTGATTTGCTTTATTACACTAACGGATCTCACAAAGTTTTTGTTAAAGTTTTGTGTGGATGAAGTGTTCGAAGATCGAGGAGCTATCAATATGAGAAGAATAAAGAGAGGCAATATCTCAAGCTTGGGGATGCCCAAGGAACCCCAAGTAAATATTTCAAGGATACTCAAGCATCTAAGCTTGGGGATGCCCCGGTTGGCATCCCATCCTTCTTCTTCAACAATTATCGGTATACATCGGTTTTTGTGTTGTTCACATAATTTGTGTCCTTTGTGTTTTTGTTTTTCCTTTAAGAACCATGCTAGTATGAGATAGCCCTTTATTGATTTATAGAATACTTCATGTGCTTCACTTATATCTTTTAAGTATGATCTTATAGAATTGCTCTTTGTGCTTCACTTAAATCTTTTGAGTATGGTTTTATAGAATGTTTCGTGTGCTACACTTATATATTTTGAGCTTGAATATTGGTTAGTCTATATTAATTGTATAATTCTCCATGAACTTCACTTATATCTTTTGGAGTATGAATAATACTATCATCTAAAGTGGATTTATAAGAAGTTTGCTCCCACTATTCCGAATGAGGAGAATTTTGCTTATGTGGAGAGTAGTAAAATTTCTATGCTCGTAGATCATGAAAAGAATGTTTTATGTGATGGTTATATTGTTGAACTCATTAATGATGATACTGAAAATTATTATGTGGGAGGAATACATGTTTTTAGGAGTTGCAATAATATCAAGTTTCCTCCCTATATGCTTAAAGTTTTGAAGTTATACTTGTTTTTCCTTCCTATGCTAGTTGATTCTTGTTCCTATAAATTATGTGCTCACAAAATCCATAGGCATAGGAAGTGGATTAGATTTGAATGTGCTAGTCATACTCTTCATGATGTTCTCTTTATGTTTCAATTCTTATCTTTTATGTGAGCATCATTGAAATCATCATGCCTAGCTAAAAGGCATTAAAGAAAAGCGTTTGTTGGGAGACAACCCAATATTTACCCTTACTGTTTTTGTGTGTTTACATGTTTAAGCTACTGTAGTAATCATGTTTTATAGCTTTTGTTTCAATAAAGTGCCAAGTAAGACCTTTGGGAAGACTTGGGTGAAAGTTAATATGATCTTGTTGTAAAAAACAGAAACTTTGTGCTCATGAGATTAGCTATCATTTTTTTTTACAGAAGAGTGCGATTGAGTTGATTCTTTTTTCAGAATATTAATAGACAAATTCCTCACGTACACCAATTTATTTCAGAATTTTTGGAGTAGCAGAAATATGGTTGCTGTTCAGATCATTACAGACTGTTCTGTTTCTGACAGATTCTGTTTTCATTGCATAGTCTGCTTGTTTTCCAGTTTCTATGGCTTATATTTCTCAATATAAATTGTAGAAATGATTTGGTACATTAGGCATTGTGTGGGAACAATTATGAACCTTGTCTTTGACAGTACCAAAGTGAATGGTTTACTCTTTATCATACTAACCTATCTCATGAAGTTCCGTTAAGTTTTGTGTGATTGAAGTTTTCAAGCTTTGGGTGAGATATCGATATGAGGAGAATAAGGAGTGGAAAGACCCTAATCTTGGGGATGCCCAAGGCACCCCAAGGTAATATTCAAGGAATACTCAAGCGCCTAAGCTTGGGGATGCCCCGGAAGGCATCCCCTCTTTCGTCTTCAAAACTATCGGTATACCTTACTCGGAACTATATTTTTATTCATCACATGATATGTGTTTTGCTTGGAGCGTATTTTCAATTTTACTTGCTGTTTGAATAAAATAATTGAATCTGAAATCTTGAATGAAAAAGAATCCTCCCATGTCTATTTAATTATTTGACTACTCAGTATTCTTCACTTATATCTTGAATGAAAAAGAATCCTCTCCTCCTCTCTCTCGGTGGCACCGGAGTGCCACCGGGAGGGGAATCATCGCCGCGGTGATCGTCTTCATCAACATCACCATCATCATCACCATCCTCATATCTTTTACACGGTCCACTCTCCCGCACCCCGTTGTAATCCCTACTTGAACATGGTGCTTTATGCCACATATTATGATCCAATGATGTGTTGCCATCCTATGATGTTTTGAGTAGATATCCTTTGTCTTTGGGTTGATTGATGATCTAGATTGGTATGAGTTGTATGTTTTATTTTGGTGCTGTCCTATTGTGCCCTCCATGTCGCGCAAGCGTGAGGGATTCCCGTTGTAGGGTGTTGCAATACGTTCATGATTCGCTTATAGTGGGCTGCTTGAGTGACAGAAGCATAAACCCGAGTAAGGGGGTTGTTGCGTATGGGATAAATGGGACTTGATGCTTTAATGCTATGGTTGGGTTTTACCTTAATGATCTTTAGTAGTTGCGGATGATTTCTAGAGTTCCAATCATAAGTGCATATGATCCAAGAAGAGAAAGTATGTTAGCTTATGCCTCTCCCTCATATGAAATTGCAATGACAACTATCGATCTTGTTAACAATTGCCTAAGACAATTCCGCACACCGATCCATCATTATTCCACACTCGCTATTTATAATATTTAGTAATATATTCTATCTTTATGACAACAACCCCTACTTTTATATTTTATCTCTCCAATATCGTGCAAAGTTACCCTCTTCTTACCCACAACGTAGTTTTATTTCTCGTTTCTAGTTGGAAGCAAACGTTCGGTGTGCGTAGAGTCATATCAGTGGCGGATAGGACTTGAGAGAATATTGATCTTACCTTTAGCTCCTTGTGGGTTCGACACTCCGTACTTATCATTTCCACCTTTGGGAATTGCTATGATGATTCACTGCACTTGGGGATTATCACCCACCGCTATGTGTGAGTAATTCCATCGTAGGCTTGCTGGACCATGATGGGTTGGATGAGATTTACCATGTAATCGAGTTAGTTTTGTTAGGGTTTGATCCCTAGTATCCACTATGTTCTAATATTGATGCTGCTATGACTTTGCTATGCTTAATGCTTGTCACTAGGGCCCGAGTGCCATGATTGTTGATCTGAACCTATTATGTTTTCATGAATATATTTGTGTTCTTGATACGATATTGCAAGTTATAGTCACCTACTACGTGTTATGATTCAGCAACCCAACAGTGGTATCAGAGCTAGGTTTGTGCGTAGATGTTGTATGCACGAGTAGAACACAAAGGAGTTGTGGGCGTGTGTATATACATATTGTTTGCCGTCACTAGTTGATTCTTGATTCAGCGGCATTGTTGGATGAAGCGGCCCAGACCGACATTACGCGTACGCTTACGCGATACTAGTTCTACCGATGTGCTTCGCACACATGTGGCTAGTGGGTGTTTGTTTCTCCAACTTTAGTTGAATCGGATTCAATGAACATGGTTCTTTCTAAAGATCAAAAAGCAATCACTATACCGCGTTGTGATTTTTGACGCGTAGGTAAGATCGGTTCTTGCTCAGCCCGTAGCAGCCACGTAAAACTTGCAACAACAAAGTAGAGGACGTCTAACTTGTTTTTGCAGGGCATGTTGTGATGTGATATGGTCAAGACATGATGCTAAATTTTATTGTATGAGATGATCATGTTTTGTAACACAGTTATCGATAACTAGCAGGAGCCATATGGTTGTCGCTTTATTGTATGAAATGCAATCGACATGTAATTGCTTTAGTTTATCACTAAGCGGTAGCGATAGTCGTGGAGGCAATAGTTGGCTTGATGACAACGATGCTTCAATGAAGATCAAGGTGTCAAGTCAGTGTCGATGGTGATCATGACGGTGCTTTGGAGATGGAGATCACAGGCACAAGATGAAGATGGCCATATCACATCACTTATATTGATTGCATGTGATGTTTATCTTTTATGCATCCTATTTTGCTAAGATCGACGGTAGCATTATAAGGTGATATCTCACTAAATTTCAAGGTATAAGTGTTCTCCCTGAGTATGCACTGTTGCTATAGTTCATCGTGCCGAGACACCACGTGATGATCGGGTGTGATAAGCTCTACGTTCACATACAACGGGTGCAAGCTAGTTTTGCACACGCAAAATACTTAGGTTAAACTTGACGAGCCTGGCATATGCAGATATGGCCTCGAAACACTGAGACTGAAAGGTCGAGCGTGAATCATATAGTAGATATGATCAACATAGTGATGTTCACCATTGAAAACTACTCCATCTCACGTGATGATCGCACATGGTTTAGTTGATATGGATCACGTGATCACTTAGATGATTAGAGGGATGTCTGTCTAAGTGGGAGTTCTTAAGTAATATGATTAATTGAACTTTAATTTATCATGAACTTAGTACCTGATAGCTTTTTGCATGTCTATGTTGTTGTAGATACATGGCCCGTGCTGTTGTTCCGTTGAATTTTAATGCGTTCCTTGAGAAAGCAAAGTTGAAAGATGATGGTAGCAATTACACGGACTATGTCTGTAACTTGAGGATTATCCTCATTGCTGCACAGAAGAATTACGTCCTGGAAGCACCGCTAGGTGCCAAACCCACTGCAGGAGCAACACCAGATGTTATGAACGTCTGGCAGAGCAAAGCTGATGACTACTCGATAGTTCAGTGTGCCATGTTTTACGGCTTAGAACCATGACTTCAACGACGTTTCGAAAGTCATGGAGCATATGAGATGTTCCAAGAGTTGAAGTTAATATTTCAAGCAAATGCCCGGATTGAGAGATATGAAGTCTCCAACAAGTTCTACAGTTGCAAGGTGGAGGAGAATAGTTCTGTCACTGAGCATATACTCAAAATGTCTAGGTATAACAATCACTTGATTCAACTGGGTGTCATTGACAGAATTCTTCAATCACGGCCACCAAGCTACAAGAGCTTTGTGATGAACTATAATATGTAAGGGATGGATAAGACAATTCGCGAGCTCTTCGTGATGCTAAAGGCTGCGGAGGTAGAAATCAAGAAGGAGCATCAAGTGTTGATGGTCAACAAGACCACCAGTTTCAAGAAAAAGGGTAAAGGGAAGAAGGGGAACTTCAAGAAGAATGGCAAGCAAGTTGCTGCTCAAGTGAAGAAGCCCAAGTCTGGACCTAAGCCTAAGACTGAGTGCTTCTACTGTAAAGGGACTGGTCACTGGAAGTGGAACTGCCCCAAGTATTTGGCGGATAAGAAGGATGGCAAGGTGAACAAAGGTATATGTGATATACATGTTATTGATGTGTACCTTACTAATGCTCGCAGTAGCACATGAGTATTTGATATTGGTTCTATTGCTAATATTTGCAACTCGAAACAAGGACTACGGATTAAGCGAAGATTGGCCAAGGACAAGGTGACGATGCGCGTGGGAAATGGTTCCAAAGTCGATGTGATCGCGGTCGGCACGCTACCTCTACATCTACCTTCGGGATTAATTTTAGACCTGAATAATTGTTATTTGGTGCCAGCGTTGAGCATGAACATTATATCTGGATCTTGTTTGATGTGAGACGGTTATTCATTTAAATCTGAGAATAATGGTTGTTCTATTTATACGAGTAATATCTTTTATGGTCATGCACCCTTGAAGAGTGGTCTATTTTTGATGAATCTCGATAGTAGTGATCCACATATTCATAATATTGAAGCTAAAAGATGCAGAGTTGATAATGATAGTGCAACTTATTTGTGGCACCGCCATTTAGGTCATATTGGTGTAAAGCGCATGAAGAAACTCCATTCTGATGGACTTTTGGAATCACTTGGTACTTGCGAACCATGCCTCATGGGCAAAATGACTAAAACGTCGTTCTCCGGAACTATGGAGCGAGCAACTGATTTGTTGGAAATCATACATACTGATGTATGTGGTCCGATGAATGTTGAGGCTCGTGGCAGGTATCATTATTTTCTCACCTTCACAGATGATTTGAGCAGATATGGGTATATCTACTTGATGAAACATAAGTCTGAAACATTTGAAAACTTCAAGGAATTTCAGAGTGAAGTGGAAAATCATCGTAACAAGAAAATAATGTTTCTTTGATCTGATCGTGGAGGAGAATATTTGAGTTACGAGTTTGGTCTTCATTTGAAACAATGCAGAATAGTTTCGCAACTCACGCCACCCGGAACACCACATCGTAATGGTGTGTCCGAACGTCGTAATTTTACTTTACTAGATATGGTACGATTTATGATGTCTCTTATTGATTTACGACTATCGTTTTGGGGTTATGCTTTCGAGACGGCTGCATTCACGTTAAATAGGGCACCATCTAAATCCGTTGAGACGATGCCTTATGAACTATGGTTTGGCAAGAAACCAAAGTTGTCGTTTCTTAAAGTTTGGGGCTGCGATACTTATGTGAAAAAACTTCAACCTGATTAGCTCGAACCCAAATTGGAGAAATGTGTCTTCATATAGGATGCCCAAGGGAGATTGTTGGTTACACCTTCTATCATAGATCCGAAGGCAAGAAATTCGTTGCTAAGAATGGATCCTTTCTAGAGAAGGAGTTTCTCTCGAAAGAAGTGAGTGGGAGGAAAGTAGAACTTGATGAGGTAATTGTACCTGCTCCCTTATTGGAAAGTAGTTCATCACAGAAATCTGTTCCTGTGACTCCTACACCAATTAGTGAGGAAGCTAATGATGAAGATCATGTAACTTCAGATCAAGTTACTACCGAACCTAGTAGGTCAACCAGAGTAAGATCCGCACCAGAGTGGTATGGTAATCCTTTTTTGGAAGTCATGTTACTTGACCATGATGAACCTACGAACTATGAGGAAGCGATGATGAGCCCAGATTCCGCAAAATGGCTTGAGGCCATGAAATCTGAGATGGGATCCATGTATGAGAACAAAGTATGGACTTTGGTTGACTTGCCCAATGATCGGCAAGTGAGGGAGTCCTGGACTAAGGGCCGATGTCGGTGTCAAAATCGGCGGATCTCGGGTAGGGGGTCCCGAACTGTGCGTCTAAGGCGGATGGTAACAGGAGGCAGGGGACATAATGTTTTACCCAGGTTCGGGCCCTCTTGATGGAGGTAAAACCCTACGTCCTACTTGATTAATATCGATGATATGGGTAGTACAAGAGTAGATCTACCACGAGATCGGAGAGGCTAAACCCTAGAAGCTAGCCTATGGTATGATTGTATGTTGTCCTATGGACTAAAACCCTCCGGTTTATATCGACACCGGAGAGGTTAGGGTTACACAAGGTCGGTTACAAAGGAGGAGATACACATATCCGCATTGCCTAGCTTGCCTTCCACGCCAAGTAGAGTCCCATCCGGACACGAGACGAAGTCTTCAATCATGTACCTTCATAGTCTAACAGTCCGGCCAATGGAGATAGTCCGGCTGTCCAGAGACCCCCTAATCCAGGACTCCCACAGTTGCCCCTGAACCAGGCTTTCAATGACGATGAGTCCGGCGCGCAGTATTGTCTTCGGTATTGCAAGGCGGGTTCCTCCTCCGAATATACCACGGAAGAATTTGAATATAAGGATAGTGTCCGACCCTGCAAAATAAGTTCCACATACCACCGTAGAGAGAATAATATTTCCACAAATCCAATTTGTTGACTTATTTTGGCAACATGACATTATGTCACGACCCGGTGATTATTCGAACCGTTTCCTTTAACTAGCCCCACACATAACGCGAGGTAGTTTTTTGACACGTCTTGTCAAAGCAGAGATCGTGTCCCCTTATCACGGGATTCTCATCAATACAGGTGTGGGTAACCCAACCGTGCCATCTATTACGGTGCTTGGGGGAGAAGCGAGTTTTACCAGGCTAGTGGGGACGCATAGTTTTGTCCGCCCATATAAAGGGATAAGGATTTACCTTTTCATCCACGCCTTCTTCCTCCTTTGCTCATCCACCTTCGCACACTCGAGCTCCAGCGCCCAAGTTCGCATTTTTCCTACCTCGACCTTCTCCAACCATGTCCAGAGCAGGAGGCAGGTGGATGGTCTCCTCCGTCACGGAGGGACACGTCAAGAAGTTGAGGAGAGCCGGATACTTTCCCGACGACATCGCGCACCGGCTCCCAGAGGAGGGGCAGCTCATCCCCACCCCCAGGCCCCATGAGAGGGTAGTGTTCCTCACCCATTTCCTCCGCGGACTGGGATTTCCTCTCCACCCATTTGTCCGGGGGCTCATGTTCTACTACGGCCTGGATTTCCACGATCTGGCCCCGAACTTCATCCTCAACATCTCGGCGTTTATCGTCATGTGCGAGGCTTTCCTCCGCATCAAGCCCCACTTCGGCTTATGGCTGGAGACTTTCAATGTCAAGCCGAAGGTAGTGAGCGGCCGCCAGGCGGAGTGCGGAGGCGCCATGGTGGGCAAGATGCCCAGCGTCACATGGCTCGAGGGCTCCTTCGTGGAGACCACAAAGGGGTGTCAATCGGGGTGGTTCTACATCACCGAGCCGCGTGACCCTACATGGGCAGCAGCCCTCGAGTTTCGATCTGGCTTCCCCACACGGCTTACCCCCTGGCAAGAGAAGGGCCTGTCTTGGGGTAGTTCGAGAGAGCCGACCGGACTCCAAACATGTATTCAAAACATGGTGAACAAGAAGCTCAAACTTGTCAACGTAGTCCAGGTCATGCTCCACCGTCGGATCCTCCCGTGCCAGCAATGGGCCTTCAACTTGTGGGAGTTCGACCCGGCGCAGCACCAAACTCTGAACAGGCTCTTCGACACAACTCACGAAGATGCCTGGAGGGTGCTGTTCAAGAGCGCCGAGGTCCCCCCTCCCATTACTGAGGATCGCGGATTCAGCGCGAAGCGCCAAGCCAGTGCGGTAAGCTGCTTTACCTCTTACATGATACTTATTTTTCATAGATTGACTCCATGTGGGATCTAAACTCCCGTACCTTTGACAGGACTGGCACGAGATGGCCGGACAGATCGACTGTCCGGCTCCTTTGCCCGAAGGCCCAGCAGACGCTCTTCTGATGAAGATGCTGACTCTGGCTCCTTATACGGTGCCGGAGAAGACCAAGAAGGCCAAGGGAACCCGAAAGAGTTCCCGACGCCAGGCGTCATCGGACTCACCGTCCGAGGACTCTATGGCGCAATCCTCCCCTGAAGACGAGGAGGCAGAAGAAGATGCTCCCCCTCCAGACGAGGAAGACAAGAAAAGGAAGGCCGCCCCAACTGGGGAGGCCAAAGGGTCCAAGAAGGGGAGGACTCTCCTTCCGGACAGCTCTACCACCACCGCCGACGGTGAAGACGAGTGGCTACCCAGGGCTAAGCCCCTGGGGAAGTCATAAGTATTCGGATACTAGAGTAACTCATAGTATTCCTTTGTCGCACTACTTCACCTAATGCCGAAATATGATTATGCAGGCCGCCCCGAGCCCGTATTGATGTATCATCGGACGGCTCCCTGGGCTCGTCGGATATGGATAGCGATCCAGTCCCGACCGCCACCTCCCCTCATCCTGCGGACGACGCCGAGGTGCTGTCTCACGAGGCACCGGGTCAAGGGGAGACAGTCCCGGAGGCGCCTCAAGGCGGCCTCCCGGACTCCGGGAGCCGAGGGGACAAGGCCCCTGAGAGCTCCGAGTTCGGCCCTCAGCCGAACACCGCGCCGGAACCTCCAGTGGTTCCGGACTCGGGCAGGTGGCCTCCTTCTAAGAGGGGCGAGACGCCTGTACCGGTGACCTCTGTCCATCCAGAGGCGCCGGACAATCTGCTGGAAGCGCTTCGCAGCGCTTCCATCGACGAGGAGCACCGTACTATCATGAGTGCGGTGATCCAAAAGGTTCAGTCCGCCAAGAGCGGATTGACTGAAGCCTGTTCCAGCCTTCTAACAGGCTTTGAGGTAAGTGCTTAAAATATAGGAAAATATTACCGCATAGATAGTAGCCCCTGATGCTCCGTTCGGTGTTCACAAAGAAAAGCCGAACAGAGGATCAAACAATATCGCAGGAGTCTAATATGAGTATGTCAATATGCATATGCAGGCTTCGCTGCTGGCGTCCGCCGCACTAACTGCGGAGGTTCCCGTACTGAAGCAGGACCTTAAAGGGTCCCAGGACGAGCTCGGCCTTGCTAAGAGGCAGCTCGAGGAGAACAAAGGTAGGTAGTACCTAGTCTGTGGATATGTATAACAAGAGTGCGATTGCAAAATGACAGGATCATCGTGAATTTGCCAGGGGCCACGACCGAAGTGGCGACCCTAAAGCAAGCGTTGTCCAAGGCCGAAGATAAAGCGGCCAAGGAGCGCACCGAGCGAGAAAAGCAAGAGGCTCGAGTGGGCGAGGTGCAGCAAGAGCTCCAGGCTCTCGTGATGAAGCACGAGGCGTTGGAGCTTGACTCGAAGACACGAGAGTCTGAGCTTTCCGCGGCCCTCGAGAGCGCAAAAAGTACCAAGGCCGAAGCCCAAAAGGCCCTCCAGGAGATCGACGCAATGAAGAAGATAGCGACGGGTAAGGCATTCTATATGCAGAGCAAGCATGTAAAAGTAAATTACCGATTACTTACATGAATTCGGAGCTCTCCAGGAGCATTCGCAGATTTGCCCCGCAGCGTGTCAGATGCCGCACAGTTTGACCAGGCCGAGGAGGGAAGCTCAACGGAGAAGCTGTTCTGGTCTCAGTATACTGGGACCGAACACCCGATGCCTCTGAGCGACCAGCTAAAGCAACTGGTCGAGCTGCACAAGGCGGCCGAACAGGCCATGAAGGGCCTTATAGTCCGGCTGTGGCCTGGCGACGCCCTTCCGAACAGCTACTTCGGCCTAGTGAGGCGGCTTGTGGATGCCTGCCCACGGCTGGAGGTCGTCAAGAGGTATGTTTGCATCGAAGGTGCACGCCGGGCTTTCGCCCGTGTGAAGGTGAAGTGGGCCAAGCTAGACGCCGTGATGCTGATCAAGGAAGGGCCGCCGCAGGGCAAGGAGCATCGCACCCCCGAAATTTATTATGAGGGTGTCCTAAAGGGTGCCCGTCTTGTAGTGGACGAATGTTCAAAGGATGTAATATTTGAGTAAACTTGCTCGTGTGATCCTGTATGATGAAAACTTGTTTCATATGCGCTATGCAACGCTTGTGTGAATTTAAAATATTACCTTCTGTTTGGCTGTTTATCCAATCTGAGAGATGGCTTGTCCTCAGCTTCTTCCCCCATGCCATGAGTGCTGGGGTGTTTGGGATAAACCTGAGCACTCTTGTTCCCATGTTTGGGTCCTTCGAGGGAGGTGCTCAGCACAACGAACAAGGCAACCAGACTAATAATGCTTTATCACTCTCACTTAGCCGTAGAATTCTATAATTTTAAATTTCGGCGAAGCCCCTGGTATTCGGAAGGCTGAATTCGGGGCGCGATACACATATTTAAGCCTGACAGGGCCGGCCCCTCGCTCTAAGCGGCATAAGTCTTTAGGGACTCGAAAACCTCGCCGAACAGCGACCAGTCTCTCGCCTTATCATGACAGTCAGTTTTAGCTTTCTTTACTGAGGTGCTTAGCCTAGCAGAACCGGGGCACAATCATAGTAGTTCTCCTAGCGCTACCTTAGCCGATAGAGCGGAACGTAAGGTACCAAAACATAGGAGCCGGGCAAACCCAACATTTGACCAAAGACATGATTCGGAGCTGATGCATATAATGCTATAAGTTTGGGGTGCCGCACTTGTGAAAGTGTTCGGACTTTTCACACCATATTGTGGGGTACGTAAGCCCCTGGTGTATTGGCCGTACCAAAGTGTACGGTTGCAAGGCGTCATTAATGAACACATGTACGTATAACAATAATGCAATAATAGTCGTAATGTTATGCATTGTTTATTCAAAAAGGTGCGTTTAAAGCAGAATGATACAGATGGTGCGATAAGCAAAGAGTAGGACTATGTCCCTTCCTAGGGCAAGCTGAGGAATAGTATTAAATCAAATATTTCGCTCGTTATTGTAATCCACCTGGGAATTCCATGGTGTGACGTAGCTTTCTGCCTCCTTGGTTGCTGCATCATGTGTTCGGCAATAGTGCTGCCGGGCAGGGTTTCCAGAGATTAAGGTCTTGAAAAAGAGAAAAATAACCAAACGGGAAGCCCCTAGTGCGGTTTAAGCCGCGTCTTGGGGCGTTCCGCAGTTGTGCCCCCCTCCCCACCTGTGCCCATGGTATTTTTAATGCGTAATTATGTACGTGTGGCACGAGTTTTGCCGTTTGGCTGGGACTGGGGTGGGGGTTGCATTGCTACACGAGCTCAGATCGCGCCAGGAGGTCTAGTTGCCAATTGCTCCGAGCGCGCTTGAAGGTGTCCGGGTCTTGAAACGCCGAACTAGTGGATTGCCTTGAGAGGCTGCTTTGCGCTTCTGCTGCGAGGGCCGCGATGTGCTCCTCCGTTCGGAGAGAGCGCTCTGTGTTTCCATTGACTGTAATAACCCCGCGAGGTCCTGGCATCTTGAGCTTGAGGTATGCATAATGCGGTACCGCATTGAATCTCGCAAATGCGGTTCGCCCGAGCAGTGCATGATAACCACTACGGAACGGGACTATATCTAAGATTAACTCTTCGCTTCAGAAGTTATCCGGGGATCCGAAGACCACTTCCAGTGTAATTGAGCCTGTGCAATGGGCCTCTCCCCCTGGAATGATGCCCTTAAAGGTCGTTTTTGTGGGTTTGATCCTTGAGGGGTCTATACCCATTTTGCGCACTATGTCCTGATAAAGTAGGTTCAGGCTGCTGCCGCCATCCATAAGGACTCGAGTGAGGTGAAATCCGTCGATGATTGGGTCCGGAACCAGTGCGGCGAATCCGCCATGACGGATACTAGTGGGATGGTCCCTGCGGTCGAAAGTGATCGGATAGGAGGACCATGGATTGAACTTTGGGGCGACTGGCTCCAACGCATATACGTCCCTGAGCGCATGCTTCCGCTCCCTCTTGGGGATGTGGGTTGCGTATATCATGTTCACCGTCCGCACTTGTGGGGGAAACCTCTTCTGTCCTCCGGTGTGTGGCTGCCGGGGCTCCTCCTCGTCATCGCTATGTGGCCCCTTGTCCTTGTTTTTGGCAATTAACTTGCCGGCCTGCTTGAACACCCAACAATCCCTGTTGGTGTGATTGGCTGGCTTGTCTGCGGTGCCGTGTATTTGACACGAGCGATCGAGTATACGGTCCAAGCTGGACGGGCCCGGCGTACTTTGTTTGAATGGCTTTTTCCGCTGACCGGGTTTAGAGCCTTTGGATCCGGCATTGACTGTCGTATCCTCGGTATTATCGCCGTTAATGCGACGCTTATGTTTGTTGCGACATGACCTGCTATTGCCGTCTTTGGTATCCGAAGTACCACGGTTCTTTGATATGTTATTACTGCGAGCCAGCCAGCTGTCTTCTCCCGCACAAAAGCGGGTCATGAGTGTCGTGAGGGCTGCCATAGATTTCGGCTTTTCCTGACCAAGGTGCCGGGCTAGCCATTCGTCGCGGATGTTGTGTTTGAAAGTCGCTAGGGCCTCTGCATCCGGACAATCGATGATTTGATTTTTCTTTGTTAGGAACCGAGTCCAGAATTGCCTGGCCGATTCTTCTGGCTGCTGAATTATGTGGCTCAAGTCACCGGCATCTGGTGGCCGCACATAAGTGCCCTGAAAGTTGTCGAGGAATGCGGCTTCCAGATCTTCCCAACAACTAATGGACTCTGCTGGCAAGCTGTTAAGCCAATGCCACGCTGGTCCCTTGAGCTTTAGTGGGAGGTATTTGATGGCGTGTAAGTCATCACCACGGACCATGTGGATGTGGAGGAGGAAATCCTCGATCCATATCGCGGGATCTGTTGTGCCATCGTATGATTCAATATTTACAGGTTTGAAACCTTCTGGGATTTGATGATCCATTACTTCATCTGTGAAGCATAAGGGGTGTGCGGCGCCTCTGTATTGGGCTATATCGCGACGCAGCTCGAATGGGTCCTGCCCGCTGTGTTCGGCCCAGCCGGATTTACTTTTACTGTATCCGGTGTGACGTTTATCGTCTCGCATAGTGGCGCACCCTCGTGATCCGTAGATCGATCTTGCATGCTTTACTTTGTCCTCCAATATGTCTCGCAGGTCTGGCGTATCTCCCCATGCCTTTTTATTTGAATGGCGTCGGGGTGCAGGCTGAGTTTTTGCTGGAATGCCTCTCTATCGCGGCCACGAGGTGTCCAATCAGCCGCCTCATATGCTTCTTCCTCTAGTCGGGGTAGCAACCTGCATGTTGGGTAACTCTTGGAGGGGCGCTCGAGTTTATATTCCTCGGCCGCGAGGACTTCGGTCCATCTTCCAGCTAGCAGATCTTGATCAGCTTGAAGCTGCTGCTGCTTTTTCTTAAGGCTATTTGCCGTGGCTATAAGCCGGCGTTTGAAGCGCTCTTGTTCGACTGGATCCTCTGGCACGACGAACTCGTCGTCGCCGAGGATTGCCTCGTCTTCGGAGGGGGCATGTAATTATCATTCTCCGCCTCTCCATCTGCCGCTCTCTCAGGAGGGCTGGCTCCTCCATCCTCCTGCTCTAAATCTTGCTGGAGGGGATTGTTGTTTTCTTCGGCACTATCCGGAGTGTTATTATCTCCTGTGCCGGTATCACCACTTTTGCTTTGGCGGGACTTAGAGCAGCGCCACTGACATCGGCGCTTGGGTTGCTTCTTGGAGGGGTCATCCTCCGCCATCTCGTTGCCATTGCCTTCTTTGGGTGTATCCACCATGTATATATCGTATGATGAGGTGGCTGTCCAGTGCCGTGTGGGCAGTGGTTCCTCTTCGTCTCCCGCATCGTCGTCCATACCGTCGATGTCTTCGGAGTCGAAGTCGAGCATGTCAGTTAAGTCATCGATAGTGGCTACTAAGTGGGTGGCGGGTGGGCCGCGAATTTCTTCGTCGTCCGCATCCCAGTCCTGCCGAACATAGTTCGGCCAGGATCCTCCTAACAAGGAGAGAGACCTTAATGAGTTCAGTATGTCGCCAAAGGGCGAGTGCTGAAAAATATCCGCAGAGGTAAAATCCATGATCGGCACCCAATCGGATTCGATAGGAACGGGCGCATGCGGCTCGGAGTCCGTGGCCGGAGAAGGATCTGGCAGTTTAACAACACGGCTCTCATGCAAGGTAAGGTCCATCCACCCGTCCATGGACGGCACAACTGGCTCCAAATTGAGGGTCGGAGCGGCTGCCTGTGCGATCTCCTGAACACTGTCTGATGGTAGAGCTAAATCGTACTCATCGTGACCGTGTGACGCACAAGGCAGAGGCTCGAATCCGTCGAAGATCAAGTCTCCACGGATATAGTCCGTGTAGTTTAAGCTTCCAAACCTGACCCGGTGGCCAGGGACGTAACTTTCAATCTGCTCCAGATGGCCAAGCGAGTTGGCCCGCAGTGAAAAGCCGCCGAACACGAAGATGTGTCCGGGGAGAAAAGTCTCACCCTGGACTGCATCGCTATCGATGATAGTAGGAGCCATCAAGCCTAATGGCGACGACACACAGGAACTCTCAATGAAAGCACCAATGTCGGTGTCAAAACCGGCAGATCTCGGGTAGGGGGTCCCGAACTGTGCGTCTAAGGCGGATGGTAACAGGAGGCAGGGGACACAATGTTTTACCCAGGTTCGGGCCCTCTTGATGGAGGTAAAACCCTACGTCCTGCTTGATTAATATTGATGATATGGGTAGTACAAGAGTAGATCTACCACGAGATCGGAGAGGCTAAACCCTAGAAGCTAGCCTATGGTATGATTGTATGTTGTCCTACGAACTAAAACCCTCCGGTTTATATAGACACCGGAGAGGTTAGGGTTACATAAGGTCGGTTACAAAGGAGGAGATACACATATCCGTATTGCCTAGCTTTCCTTCCACGCCAATTAGAGTCCCATCCAGACACGAGACGAAGTCTTCAATCATGTATCTTCATAGTCTAACAGTCCGGACAATGGAGATAGTCTGGCTGTCCAGAGACCCCCTAATCCAGGACTCCCACAGCCAGACTGATGGGCTGTGAAGATACGAAGACCGAAGACTGCACCCGTGTCCGGATGGGACTCTCCTTGGCATGGAAGGCAAGCTTGGCGACCAAATATGTAGATTCCTTTCTTTGTAACCGACCTTCTTTAACCCTACATCCTCCCGGTGTCTATATAAACCGGAGGACTTAGTCCGGAGGAGAGACTCATGACCATAGCCATACAAGCTAGACCTCTAGGGTTTAGCCATTACGATCTTGTGGTAGATCAACTCTTGTAATACTCGTATTCATCAATATCAATCAAGCAGGACGTAGGGTATTACCTCCATAGAGAGGGCCCGAACCTGGGTAAACACCGTGTCCCTTGTCTCCTGTTACCATCGACCTTAGATGCACAGTTCGAGACCCCCTACCCAAGATCCACCGGTTTTGACACCGATAGCAAGCCATCGAGAATAAATGGATCTTCAAGAAGAAGACCGACGCTGACGGTAATGTTACTGTCTACAAAGCTTGACTTGTTGCAATGGTTTTCAACAAGTTCAAGGAGTTGACTACGATGAGACTTTCTCACCCGTAGCGATGCTTAAGTCCGTCTGAATCATGTTAGCAATTGTCACATTTTATGAGTATGAAATTTGGCAAATGGATGTAAAAAATGCATTCCTGAATGGATTTCTGGAAGAAGAGTTGTATATGATGCAACCTGAAGGTTTTTATCGATCCAAAGGGAACTAACAAAGTGTGCAAGCTCCAGCGATCCATCCATGGACTGGTGCAAACATCTCGGAGTTGGAATAAAGGTTTTGATAGTGTGATCAAAGTATATGGTTTTATACAGACTTTTGGAGAAGCATGTATTTACAAGAAAGTGAGCAGGAGCTCTGTAGCATTTCTAATATTATATGTGGATGACATATTGTTGATTGTAAATGATATAGAATTTCTGGATAGCATAAAAGGATACTTGAATAAGAGTTTTTCAATGAAAGACCTCGGTGAAGCTGCTTACATATTGGGCATCAAGATCTATAGAGATAGATCAAGACACTTAATTGGACTTTCACAAAGCACATACCTTGATAAAGTTTTGAAGAAGTTCAAAATGGATCAAGCAAAGAAAGGGTTCTTGCCTGTGTTACAAGGTGTGAAGTTGAGTTAGACTCAATGCCCGACCAATGCAGAAGATAGAGAGAAAATGAAAGATGTTCCCTATGCTTCAGCCATAGGCTCTATCATGTATGCAATGTTGTGTACCAGAACTGATGTGTGCCTTGCTATTAGTTTAGCAGGGAGGTACCAAAGTAATCCAAGAGTGGATCACTGGACATCAGTCAAGAACATCCTGAAATACCTGAAAAGGACTAAGGATATGTTTCTCGTTTATGGAGGTGACAAAGAGCTCGTCATAAATGGTTACGTCGATGCAAGCTTTGACACTGATCTGGATGACTCTAAGTCACAAACTGGATACGTGTTTGTATTGAACGGTGGAGCTGTCAGTTGGTGCAGTTCTAAGAAAAGCGTTATGGCAGGATCTATGTGTGAAGCAGAGTACATAGCTGCTTCGGAAGCAGCAAATGAAGGAGTCTGGATGAAGGAGTTCATATCCGATCTAGGTGTCATACCTAGTGCATCGGGTCCAATGAAAACCTTTTGAGACAATACTGATGCAATTGCCTTAGCAAAGGAATCTAGATTTCACAAAAGAACCAAGCACATCAAGAGACGCTTCAACTCCATCGGCGATCAAGTCAAGGAGGGAGACATAGAGATTTGCAAGATACATATGGATCTGAATGTTGCAGACCCGTTGACTAAGCCTCTCTCACGAGCAAAACATGATCAGCACCAAGACTCCATGGGTGTTAGAATCATTATTGTGTAATCTAGATTATTGACTCTAGTGCAAGTGGGAGACTGAAGGAAATATGCCCTAGAGGCAATAATAAAGTTGTTATTTTTATTTCCTTATATCATGATAAATGTTTATTATTCATGCTAGAATTGTATTAACCGGAAACTTAGTACATGTGTGAATACATAGTCAAATAGAGTGTCACTAGTTTGCCTCTACTTGACTAGCTCGTTGAATCAATGATGGTTATGTTTCCTAAATCATAGACATGAGTTGTCATTTGATTAACGGGATCACATCATTAGAGAATGATGTGATTCACTTGACCCATCCGTTAGCTTAGCACGATGATCGTTTAGTTTGTTGCTATTGCTTTCTTCATGACTTATACATGTTCCTATGACTATGAGATTATGCAACTCCCGAGTACCGGAGGAACACTTTGTGTGGTACCAAACATCACAACATAACTGGGTGATTATAAAGGTGCTCTACAGGTGTCTCCGATGGTACTTGTTGAGTTGTGATACGCCCATTTTGTGTCATGCTTTTATATCGATATTTATTGCATTATGGGCTATTATTTCACATTATGTCACAATACTTATGGCTATTCTCTCTTATTTTACAAGGTTTACATAAGGGGGGAGAATGCCGGCAGCTGGAATTCTGGGCTGGAAAAGGAGAAAATATTAGAGACCTATTCTGCACAACTCCAAAAGTCCTGAAACTCCACGGAACACCTTAAAATAAATAATGAAAAATCCTCGCCAAAGATGAAGACCAGGGGGCCCACACCCTGCTAACGAGGGTGGGGGGCGCCCCCTAGGGCGCGCCCCCTACCTCGTGGCCCCCTGGTGGCTCTCCGATGACCATCTTCTCCTATATGAAGTCTTTCATCGAGAAAAAAAATAAATAAGAAGCAACCTTTTTGGACGAAACTCCGCCGCCACGAGGCGGAACCTTGGCGGATCTAATCTAGAGCTCCGGCAGAGCTGTTCTGCCGGGGAAAATTCCCTCCCGGAGGGGGAAATCATTGCCATCGTCATCACCAACGCTCCTCCCATTGGGAGAGGGCAATCTCCATCAACATCTTCATCAGCACCATCTCATCTCAAAACCCTAGTTCATCTCTTGTATCCGATTCTTGTCTTCAAGTCCGGGATTGGTGCTAGTAGGTTGCTAGTAGTGTTAATTACTCCTTGTAGTTGATGCTAGTTGGTTTAATTGGTGGAAGATCATATGTTCAGATCCTATATGCATATTAATACCCCTCTGGTTATGAACATGTTTATGCTTTGTGAGTAGTTATGTTTGTTCCTGAGGACAAGGGAGAAGTCTTGCTATTAGTAGTCATGTGAATTTGGTATTCGTTCGATATTTTGATGAGATGCATGTTGTCTAGCCTCTAGTGGTGTTATGTGAATGTCGACTACATAACACTTCACCATTATTTGGGCCTAGAGGAAGTCATTGGGAAGTAATAAGTAGATGATGGGTTGCTAGAGTGACAGAAGCTTAAACCCTAGTTTATGCGTTGCTTTGTAAGGGCTGATTTGGATCCATATGTTTCATGCTATGGTTAGGTTTACCTTAATACTTTTGTTGTACTTGCGGATGCTTGCAATAGAGGTTACTCATAAGTGGGATGCTTGTTCAAGTAAGAACAGCACCCAAGCACCGTCCACCCGCATGTCAAATTATCAAAGTACTGAACGCGAATCATATGAACGTGATGAAAACTAGCTTGACGATATTCCCATGTGTCCCCGGGAGCGCTTTTCCTTATATAAGAGTTTGTCCAGGCTTGTCCTTTGCTACAAAAAGTATTGGGCCACCTTGCTGCACTTTATTTACTTTTGTTACTTGTTGCTCATTACAAATTATCTTATCACAAAACTATATGTTACCACTTATTTCAGTACTTGCAAAGAATACCTTGCTGAAAACCGTTTATCATTTCCTTCTGCTCCTCGTTGGGTTCAACACTCTTACTTATCGAAAGGACTACAATAGATCCCCTATACTTGTGGGTCATCAAGACTCTTTTCTGGCGCCGTTGCCGGGGAGTGAAGCGCCTTTGGTAGGTGGAATTTGGCGAGGAAACATTTATATAGTGTGCTGAAATTTACTGTCACTTCTTGTTATTATGGAAAGTAATCCTCTGAGGGGCCTGTTCGGGGTATCTTCACCCCGACCAGTAGAGCAAAGAGTTGCTCCTCAACCTACTAAACCTACTGAAAATGAAAATGAAAATGAAAATACTTGCTTTGAAGTTCCTTCGGGTATAATAGAAAAAATGCTAGCTAATCCTTTTTTAGGAGATGGAACAAAACATCCTGATGAACATCTAATATATGTGGATGAAGTTTGTGGATTATTTAAGCTTGCAGGTGTATCCGGAGATGTTGTTAAGAAGAAGGTCTTCCCCTTATCTTTGAGGGGAGATGCATCGACATGGTATAGGCTATGTGATGATATGAGGTCTTGGAATTACAAACGATTGAAATTGGAATTTCATCAGAAGTTTTATCCTATGCATCTTGTTCATCGTGATCGCAATTATATATATAATTTTTGGCCTCGCGAAGGAGAAAGCATCGCTCAAGCTTGGGGGAGGCTTAAATCAATGTTATATTCATGCCCCAATCATGAGCTCTCAAGAGAAATGATTATTCAAAATTTTTATGCTCGACTTTTTGAAAATGATCGCACCATGCTTGATACTTCTTGTGCTGGCTCTTTTATGATGAAGACTATTGGATTTAGATGGGATTTACTGGATAGAATTAAACGCAACTCTAAAGATTGGTACCTCGACAATGGTAAGGAGTCAGGTATGACACCTAAGTTTGATTGTGTTAAATCTTTTATGGATACCGATATTTTCCGTAAGTTTAGCACTAAATATAGACTTGATTCTGAGATAGTAGCTTCTTTCTGTGAATCTTTTGCTACTTATGTTGATCTCCCTAAGGAGAAGTGGTTTAAATATCATCCTCCCATAGAAATAAAAGTAGCTGCACCTATTAAACTTGAAGAAAAGACTATTACTTATAATGATCCTATTGTTCCTACTTCTTATGTTGAGAAACCACCTTTCCCTGTTAGGATAAAGGATCATGCTAAAGCTTCAAATGTGGTTCGTAAAAGCAATATTAAAACATATACACCCCCTAAGCAAGTTAAAGTAGAACCTAATATTGCTATTGTTAAAGATCTCTTGTCTGATAATATTGATGGGCATGTTATTCAGTTCTGCGGTGAAACTGCTAGAATTGCTAAACCTTGTGCTAAAGATAAACATAGACCTGTGGTAGGCCTGCCTGTTATTTCAGTTAAAATAGGAGATCATTGTTATCATGGCTTATGTGATATGGGTGCTAGTGCTAGTGCAACACCTATTGACTTATACAAAGAAATTATGCATGACATTGCACCTGTTGAGTTAGAAGAAATTGATGTTACTATTAAACTTGCTAATAGAGATACTATTTCACCAATGGGAATTGTTAGAGATGTTGAAGTCTTGTGTGGGAAAACTAAATATCCTGCTAATTTTCTTGTTCTTGGTTTCCCACAAGATAGCTTTTGTCCCATTATATTTGGTAGACCCTTCTTAAATACTGTTAATGCTAGGATAGACTGCGAAAAGAATGTTGTTACTGTCGGCTTAGATGATATGACTCATGAATTTAATTTCTCTAAATTTAGTAAACAACACCATGAATAAGAATTGCCTAGTAAGGATGAAATTATTGGTCTTGCTTCTATTGTCATACCTCCTAGTGATCCTTTAGAACAATATTTGCTAGACCATGAGAATGATATGTTTATGAATGAAAGAAGAGAAATAGATGAAGTATTCTTTAAACATGAACCTATGCTGAAACACAATTTGCCTGTTGAAATCCTAGGGGATCCTCCTCCACCTAAGGGTGATCCCGCGTTTGAGCTTAAACCGTTGCCTGATAATCTTAAATATGCTTATCTTGATGAAAAGAAGATATATCCTGTTATTATTAGTGCTAACCTTTCAGAGCATGAAGAAGAAAGATTATTAAAAACTCTGAAGAAGCACCGTGCTGCTATTGGATATACTCTTGATGATCTTAAGGGCATTAGTCCCACTCTATATCAACACAAAATAAATTTGGAAGTAGATGGCAAACCAGTTCGTGATCCTCAATGACGTCTGAATCCTAAAATGAAAGAAGTGGTAAGAAAAGAAATACTAAAGCTTCTGGAGGCAGGTATAATTTATCCCGTTGATGATAGTCAGTGGGTAAGTCATGTTCATTGTGTCCCTAAAAAGGGAGGTATTACTGTTGTTCCTAATGATAAAGATGAATTGATTCCACAAAGAATTATTACATGTTATAGGATGGTAATTGATTTCCGCAAATTAAATAAGGCTACTAAGAAAGATCATTACCCCTTACCTTTTATCAATCAAATGCTAGAAAGATTATGCAAACATACACATTACTGCTTTCTAGATGGTTATTCTGGTTTCTCTCAAATACCTATGTCGGCTAAAGATCAATCAAAGACTACTTTTACATGCCCTTTTGGTACTTTTGCTTATAGACGTATGCCTTTTGGTTTATGTAATGCACCTGCTACCTTTCAAAGATGCACGATGGCTATATTCTCTGACTTTTGTGAAAAGATTTGTGAGGTTTTCATGGACGACTTTTCCGTCTATGGATCTTCTTTTGATGATTGCTTGAGCAATCTTGATCGAGTTTTGCAGAGACATGAAGAAACTAATCTTGTCTTGAATTGGGAAAAGTGCCACTTTATGGTTAATGAGGGTATTGTCTTGCGGCATAAAGTTTCTGAAAGAGGTATTGAAGTTGATAAAGCTAAGGTTGATGCTATTGAAAAGATGCCATGTCCCAAGGACATCAAAGGTATAAGAAGTTTCCTTGGTGATGTTGGATTTTATAGGAGGTTCATTAAGGACTTCTCAAAAATTTCTCGGCCTCTGACCAATTTATTACAAAAAGATATACCATTTGTCTTTGATGATGATTGTGTAGAAGCATTTGAAATACTTAAGAAAGCATTAGTCTCTGCACCTATTGTTCAGCCACCTGATTGGAATTTACCCTTTGAAATTATGTGTGATGCTAGTGATTATGCTGTAGGTGCTGTTCTAGGGCAAAGAGTTGATAAGAAATTAAATGTTATCCATTATGCTATCAAGACTCTAGACAATGCTGAAAGAAATTATGCTACTACTGAAAAAGAACTTTTAGCAGTTGTATTTGCTTGTGATAAGTTCAGACCTTATATTGTTGATTCTAAAGTAACTATCCACACTGATCATGCTGCTATTAAATATCTTATGGAGAAGAAAGATGCTAAACCTAGACTTATTAGATGGGTTCTCTTGCTACAAGAATTTGATTTGCATATTGTTGATAGAAAAGGAGCTGAGAACCCCGTTGCAGACAACTTATCTAGGTTAGAGAATGTTCTTGATGACCCACTACCTATTGATGATAGCTTTCCCGATGAACAATTAAATGCCATAAGTACTTCTCGTAGTACCCCTTGGTATGCTAATTATGCTAATTACATAGTTGCTAAATTTATACCACCTAGCTTCACATACCAACAAAAGAAAAAGTTCTTCTATGATTTGAGACTTTACTTTTGGGATGACTCACATCTTTATAAAGAAGGAGTAGATGGTGTTATTAGATGTTGTGTACCTGAGCATGAACAGGAATAGATCCTACGCAAGTGCCACTCCGAAACTTATGGAGGACACCACGCGGGAGATAGAACTGCACATAAGGTATTGCAATCCGGTTTTTATTGGCCTACTCTCTTCAAGGATGCCTGTAAGTTTGTCTTGTCTTGTGATGAATGTCAAAGAATTGGTAATATTAGTAGACGTCAAGAAATGCCTATGAATTATTCACTTGTTATTGAACCGTTTGATGTTTGGGGCTTTGATTATATGGGACCTTTTCCTGCCTCTAATGGATATACACATATTTTAGTTGCTGTTGATTACATTACTAAATGGGTAGAAGCTATTCCAACTAGTAGTGTTGATCATAACACTTCTATTAAAATGCTTAAAGAAGTTATTTTTCCGAGGTTTGGAGTCCCTAGGTATTTAATGACTAATGGTGGTTCACATTTTATTCATGGTGCTTTCCGTAAAATGCTTGCTAAATATGATGTCAATCATAGAATTGCATCTCCGTATCACCCACAGTCTAGTGGTCAAGTAGAATTGAGTAATAGAGAACTCAAATTAATTTTGCAAAAGACTGTTAATAGGTCTAGAAAGAATTGGTCCAAGAAACTTGATGATGCATTATGGGCCTATAGAACTGCATATAAAAATCCTATGGGTATTGTCGGTGTCAAAACCGGCGGATCTCGGGTAGGGGGTCCCGCACTGTGCGTCTAAGGCGGATGGTAACAGGAGGCAAGGGACACGATGTTTTACCCAGGTTCGGGCCCTCTTGATGGAGGTAAAACCCTACGTCCTGCTTGATTTATTCTTGATGATATGAGTATTACAAGAGTTGATCCACCACGAGATCGGAGATGCTAAACCCTAGAAGCTAGCCTATGGTATGATTGTATGTTTTCCTACGGACTAAAACCCTCCGGTTTATATAGACACCGGAGGGGGCTAGTGTTACACAAGGTCGGTTACAAAGGAGGAGATATACATATCCGTATTGCCTAGCTTGCCTTCCACGCCAAGTAGAGTCCCATCCGGACACGAGACGAAGTCTTCAATCTTGTATCTTCATAGTCCAACAGTCCGGCCAAAGGATATAGTCTGGCTATCCGGAGACCCCCTAATCTAGGATTCCCTCAGTAGCCCCTGAACCATGCTTCAATGACGATGAGTCCGGCGCGCAGTGTTGTCTTCGGCATTGCAAGGTGGGTTCCTCCTTCGAATACACCACGGAAGAATTTGAATACAAGGATAGTGTCCGACCCTACAAAATAAGTTCCACATACCACTATAGAGAGAATAATATTTCCACAAAGCTAATCTGCAGACACGTTTTGGCAACATGACATTATGCCATGGCCCGGTGACTATTCGAACTGTTTCCTTTAACTAGCCCCGCACATAATGCGAGGCAGTTCCTTGACACGTCTTGTCAAAGCAGAGATCGTGTCCCCCTTATTACGGGATTCTCATCAATACGGGCGTGGGTAACCCAACCGCGCCATCGATTACGACGCTTGGGGGATAAGTGAGTTTTACCAGGCTAGTGGGGGCGCATAGTTTTGGCTGCCCTTATAAAGGGATAAGGTTTAACCTTTTTCTACCCACGCCTTCTTCCTCCTTGCTCATTCATTCTTGCGCACTCGAGCTCCAACGCCCAAGTTCACATCCTTCTCCTCAACCTTATCCAAACATGTCCGGAGCGGGAGGCAAGTGGATGCCGTCCTCCGTCACGGAGGGACACATAAAAAAGATGCGCGGGGCCGGATACCTAGCCGCAAATATCGCACATCGGCTGCCCGCTGCGGGGCAGATCGTCCCTACCCCGGAACCTCATGAGAGGGTAGTTTTCCTCCACCACTTCCTCCGCGGACTGGGGTTTCCCCTCCATCCATTCGTCCGCGGTATCATGTTCTACTACGGGCTGGACTTTCATGAACTGGCCCCGAACTTCATCCTCAACATTTCGGCGTTCATCGTCGTGTGTGAGGCTTTCCTCCGCATCCGGCCCCACTTCGGCCTATGGCTGAAGACCTTCAATATCAAGCCAAAGGTGGTGGGAGGCCAACAAGCAGAATGCGACGGAGCCATGGTGGGCAAGATGCCCAATGTTATATGGCTTGAAGGCTCCTTCGTGGAGACCATAAAGGGGTCGCAATCGGCGTGGTTCTACATCACCGAGCCGCGCGACACCAACTGGGTGGCGGCCCCCGAGTTTCGATCCGGAATCCCCACGCGGCTCACCTCCTAGAAAGAGAAGGGCATGTCCTGGGGTTCATCGGTGGAGCTGGACGGACTCCAGAAATGTATCCGGAATATGGCAATCAAGAAGCTCAAGCTTGTCAACATAGTCCAGGTCATGCTCATCCGCCGGATCCTCCCGTGTCAACAACGGGATCTCAACTTGTGGGAGTTTGACCCGGCCCAGCACCAGACTCTGAGCGAGTTCTTCGACACGACGCACAAGGATGTCTGGAGGGTGCTGTTCAAGGGCGCCGAGGCCCCTCCCTCTCTCACCGAGGACCGTGGACTAAGCGCGAAGCGCCTAGCGCATTCGGTGAGTTCTATACATCCGGTAGGATATTTATTTCCCCTAGCTTAACCATGTGCGGGGTCTGAGCTCCATGCCTTTGATAGGACTGGGTGGAGACATCGGGGCAGATTAACTGTCTGGACCCTCTGCCCGAAGACACTACGGACGCTCTCTGACGGAGATGCTAACTCCGGCTCCTTACAAGGTGCCGGAGAAGACCAAGAAGGCCAAGGGAACCTGAAAGAGTTCCCGACGCCAGGTGTTATCGGACTCATCGTCTGATAACTCCGCGACGCACTCCTCCCCAGAAGACGAGGAGGAAGATAAAGATGCTCCCCTTCAGTCGGGGGAGACAAGAAAAGGAAGGCCGCCCGGACCGGGGGGCCGAAGGGTCCAAGAAGGGGAGGACCCTCCTTCCGGATTACTCCACCACCGCCGCTGAAGACGAAGACGAGTGGTTGCTCAGGGCCAAGCCCCTGGCGAAGTCATAAGTATTCGGATACTAGAGTAACTCATAGCATACCTTTGTCGCACTACTTCTCCTAACGCCGAATTATGATTATGCAGACCGCCACGAGCCCGTATCGACATATCCTCGTCGGACGGCTCCCTGGGCTCGTCGGATATGGATAGCGACCCACTTCCGACTACCACCTCCCCTTGCCCTACGAAAAATGCCAAGGTATTGTCTCAAGAGTCACTGGGTCGAGGGGAGACAGTCCCGGAGGTGCCTCAAGGCGACCTTCCGGACTCCGGGAGCAGAGGGAGCAAGGCTCCCGAGGGCTCCGAATTCGGCCCTCAGCCGAACACCGCGCCGGAGCCTCCAGTGGTTCCGGACTCAGGCAGGCGGCCTCCTTCCAAAAGGGGCAAGACGCCTGTGCCGGTGACCTCTGTCCATCCAGAGGCACCGGACAATCTGCTGGGAGCGCTTCGCAGCGCTTCCATCGACGAAGAGCACCGCACTATTATGAGTGCGGTGACCCAGAAGGTTCAGTCTGCCAAGAGCGGACTGACTGAAGCCTGTGCCAGCCTTCTAACAGGCTTTGAGGTAAGTATTTGAAATATAGGAAAAATATTACCGCATAGACAGTAGCCCCTGATGCTCTGTTTGGTGTTCAAAAAGAAAACCCGAATAGAGAATCAACTAATATCTGCAGGAGTCTAATATAAGTATGTCTATATGCGTATGCAGGCTTCACTACTGGCCTCTGCCGCACTGACTGCGGAGTTCGCCATACTGAAGCAGGACCTCGAAGGGTCCAAGAAAGAGCTCGGCCTTGCCAAGAGGCAGCTCGAGGAGAACAAAGGTAAGTAGTACCTAGTCTATGGATATATATAAAAAGAATGCGATTGCAAAATGACAGGATCATCGTAAATTTGCCAGGGGCTATGACCAAGGTGGCGACCCTGAAGCAAGCGCTATCCGAGGCCGAAAACAAAGCGGCTAAGGAGCGCACCGAGCGGGAAAGGCATGAGGCACGGGTGGGCGAGGTGCAGCAAGAGCTCCACGCTCTCATGACGAAGCACGAGGTGTTGGAGCTTGACTTGAAGACGCGAGAGTCCGAGCTTGCCACGGCCCTTGAGAGTGCAAAGAGTGCCAAGGCCGAAGCCCAAAAGGCCCTCCAGGAGATTGATGCGATGAAGAAGATAGCGGCGGGTAAGGCATTCTATATGCAAAGCAAGCATGTGAAAGTAAATTACTTGTTACTTACCCGAATCCGGAGCTCTCTAGGAGCATTCGCAGATTTGCCCCGCAGCGTGTCGGATGCCGCACAATTTTACCAGGCCGAAGAGGGAAGCTCAATGGAGAAGCTGTTCTAGTCTCAATATACTGGGACCGAACACCCGATGCCTCTGAGCGACCAGCTGAAGCAACTGGTTGAGCTGCACAAGGCAGCCGAACAAGCCATGAAGGGCTTTATAGTCCGGATGTGGCCTGGCGACGCCCTTCCCAACAGCTACTTCGGCCTGGTGAGGTGGCTTGTGGATGCTTGCCCACGACTGGAAGTCATCAAGCGGTCCATCTGCATCGAAGGTGCACGCCGGGCTTTTGCCCATGTGAAGGTGCAATGGGCCAAGATGGACGCCATGAAGCTGGTGAAGGAAGGGTCGCCGCAGGGCAAGGAGCATCGCCACCCCGAGATGTACTATGAGGGTGTCCTGAAGGGTGCCCGTCTCGTAGCGGACGAGTGTGCAAAAGATGTAATATTTGAATGAACTTGCTCGTGTAATCCTGTATTATGAAAACTTGTTCATATGCGCTATGCAATGCTTGTCTGAATTTAAAATATTACCTTCTGTTCGGCTATTTATCAAATCTGAGAGATGGCTAGTCGTCGGCTTCTGCCCCCATGCCACGAGTGCTGGGGTGTTCGGGATAAACCTGAGCACTCTTGTTCCCATTGTTGGGTCCTTCGAGGGAGGTGCTCAGCACAACGAACAAGGCAATTAGACTATAATGCGTTATCACTCTCACTTAGCCATAGAATTCTATAATTTTAAATTTCGGTGAAGCCCCTAGTATTCGGAAGGCCGAATTCGGGGCGCGATACACGCCTTAAGCCGGACAGGGCCGACTCCTCGCTCTAAGCGGCATATGTCTTTAGGGACTTGAAACCTCTCGAACAACGACCAGTCTCTCTCCTTATCATGACATTCAGTTTTAACTTTCTCTACTGAGGTGCTTAGCCCAGCAGAATCGAGGCACAATCACAGTAGTTCTCCCAGTGCTACCTTAGCCGATATAGCGGAATGTAAGGTACCAAAACATGGGAGCCGGGCAAACCCAACTATTGACCCAAGACATGATTCGGAGCCGACGCATATAATGCTATAAGTTCGGGGTGCCGCACTGTCCAAAGTGTTCAGACTTCTCATGCCGTATTATGGGGTATGCTTAAGCCCCTAGCGTATTGGCCATACCAGAGTGTACGGGTGCTAGGTGTCGTGAATGAACATATATATGAAAAGGAAGAATGCAATAATAGTCTTAATGCTATGCATCGTTTATTCAAAAAGGTGTTGTCGGTGTCAAAACCGGCGGATCTCTGGTAGGGGGTCCCGAACTGTGCGTCTAGGCCGGATGGTAACAGGAGGCAGGGGACACGATGTTTTACCCAGGTTCGGGCCCTCTTGATGGAGGTAAAACCCTACGTCCTGCTTGATTAATATTGATGATATGGGTAGTACAAGAGTAGATCTACCACGAGATCAGAGAGGCTAAACCCTAGAAGCTAGCCTATGGTATGATTGTATGTTATGGTTGTTGTCCTACAGACTAAAACCCTTTGGTTTATATAGACACCAGAGAGGGTTAGGGTTACACAAGGTCGGTTACAAAGGAGGGGATATCCATATACGTATTGCCTAGCTTGCCTTCCACGCCAAGTAGAGTCCCATCCGGACACGAGACGAAGTCTTCAATCTTGTATCTTCATAGTCTAACAGTCCAGTCAATGGAGATAGTCCGGCTGTCCGGAGACCCCCTAATCCAGGACTCCCTCAGTAGCCCCTGAACTAGGCTTCAATGACGATGAGTCCGGCGCACAGTATTGTCTTTGGCATTGCAAGGCGGGTTCCTTCTCCGAATACATCACAGAAGAACTTGAAAACGAGGATAGTGTCCGACCCTGCAAAATAAGTTCCACATTCCACCGCAGAGAGAATAATATTTTCACAGATCTAATTTCCTGGCTTGTTTTGGTAGCATGACGTTATGTCATGGCCCGGTGATTATTCGAACCGTTCCTTTTAACCAGCCCCGCACATAACGCGAGGCAGTTTTTCGACACGTCTTGTCAAAGCAGAGATTGTGTCCCCTTATTACGGGATTCTCATCAATACGGGCGTGGGTAACCCAACCGTGTCTAGGAATCCTAGATTATAGGCAAGTCTTAAACGGCTACGGAGAGGACGCTTGATATTCACCCTCTTTATAAAGGGACGGGGTTTTCGCTTTTTCTCTCTCGTGCTCAATCGAACCCTTCTCCCGCCTCGAGTTCTAACACCCAAAGCCCATGTTAGGTGCTCCGGATCTTCAATCATGTCCGGATCCAGCCTTCAAGGCCGATGGATGCCCTCCTTCGTTATGGAAGAGGACATTAAGAAGTTGAGGGAGGCCAGATACCTGACCGCCAAGGTTTCGCATCGGCTGCCCGCTCGAGGGCAGATCGTCCCTACTCCCGAACCCAACGAGAACGTTGTGTTCGTCTCCCACTTCCTCCGAGGTCTAGGCCTCACTCTGGATCCTTTCGTCAGAGGTTTGATGTTCTATTACGGGCTAGATTTCCACGATCTAGCTCCGGACTCCTTTCTCCACATCTCGACATTTATTGTCGTGTGTGAGGCCTTCCTTCGCGTTACCCCTCACTTCGGCCTGTGGCTCAAGACCTTTGAAGTAAAGCCGAAGATGATCGAGGGGCAGCATGCAGCGTGCGGAGGTGCATTAATAAGCAAGTTGCCGGGAGCTCCATGGACGAAAGGTTCCTTTCCAGAGGTGTCTGAATTATGGCAACAAGAGTGGTTTTACGTCACGGCTCCCAGAAGTGCCAAGTGGGCGGCTGCCCCCGCTTTCCGCTCGGGCCCCCACCACAACTGATGTCATGGATTAGCAGAGGTCTGAGCTGGGGTCCAGCCAAGGACATGCCTATACTGCAAAGCCGCATCCGAGATCTCTTCGAGGGAGATTTTAATTTGGCTATGGTAATACAAGTTATGCTGGTTCGTCAAGTCCAGCCTTGCAGACGCCAGCCCCTTCGCTTGTGGGAGTTCAACCCAGAGGGACCGCGTGCCATTCAAAGTTTCCTCGGCCTGATGCACGAGGAGATGTACAAGTCATTCTTCGGACCTCAAGTAGAGTGTCCGGATATTACCGAGGACGTGGGCCTGATCAGTAACTGCGCCGCCGAACAAGTAAGAAATCCTCTGGCCGAACACACTATCTTTTATTTGTCACGAAGTTATTTCTGAGAGTTTGCTTTTTGACCAGGACTAGCTAACAAAGGTGAAGATGATTCGGTGTTTGGTCCCCCTCCCTGAGGGTTTGGAAAATCCGGTATTGGAAAAGATGCTCGAGGTCACACCTTGCCCGGAGCCCTCGAAGGAAGATACCGGGGGGGATAATAGGGGCGAACGGGGGCCCCCATCGCTGCCCGTTCCAACCGAGGGAGTGAGCGTCTCCACGAAGGAGGACAACCGGGGGAGGAAAAGGACTGCTTCCGAGGATCCGGAAGCTGAAGCCTCCAAACGGGAGAAGAAGTCTCCCATAGAGGGTCCCGCCTCGGGGGGTGCTTTTGCTGCACAAAGTCCGCGGGGGGATTAGCCCTCCAACGAGTCGTAAGTGATCCAAAGTACTTTAATAGTAAAGGTATGCTATCTTTTTTTTGAGAAAATAACCACCGCATATATCTTGCAGTTTAGGCCTTAGCCCCTCTCAGATGAGCTCGTCTTCGGGGGATCTTCTTCCAGAGATGATGGAGAGCGAAACGCCTCCCTCGGACTCCTCCGCTCAAGAAGCGGGCGACCCCGAAGTGTCGTCACGGAGGGCCTCTCCGGATCCGGTGAGGCCAGAAGATAATCCCATAGACCCCCGAAGTCCTCAGTGTCTGGCTCCTGAAGAGAGTAGACAAAAGAGTCTGGCACCGTCTGGTGTGCGGTCGGACGTTTTGAGGGAGTTGGTGGGGCGAGCGGCCATCTCAGAAGAACATCGTATGCTGATGGGTACGGTGATGGAGAGAATATCGTCCGCTGAAAGAAGATTACATGAAGCCTTTATGAGTCTACTGACAGGCTTTGAGGTACGTGAGATAATATGTGATAGTACTGCACATGTTTGGTGTGCCCTGTGTAGATAGTAGCCCCTGAGACTCTGGTTGTCGTCGAGAATGGCAGCGAACAGAGGATCATATTCTCAGGCAATAACCAGACTGCCCCTATGTGCAGGTGGTGGAAGCTCCGGTGGCTAGCCGGGCTAGTGAGTTTGCCAAATTAAAATGGCAACTAGATGCGGCAGACGCCGACATCGAGCTTGTTAACAAGAGGCTTGACGAGGCACAGGGTAAGTGTTATTATCTGGTGAACACCACATAGTAAGAGCAGCATGATTCTAGTATCTTTAATATGTTGTGACTGCAGATGGAGCTGCCACTATGGAAACCTTGCGGGCAGAACTTGCCCGAGCCAAGGAACAAGCGAGAATTAGTAATGCCGCTGCTTTGAAGGCGGCCGAAGAGTTGAAAGCCGAGAAGGCCGCACATTGCGAGAGCCAAGAGAAGATGGCCAAGATGGCCGTAGAATTAAAAGACACTGCCGACCGTTGCCGGGTCCTTGAAAAAGAAAACCGAGCGAAGGCAACAGACCTTGAGGAGGCCACGGCGGTGGACAAAGACACCCGTTCTACTACAAGAGCAAAGAAGGAGGAGCTGCGGGAAGCCGGGGATATTGCGGCTAGGAAACCCTTTATGTTACAGAGGAAGTTGGAAGATCCACGGTATGCCCCTCTGGATCAGCTGTGGAGTTCGGCAGATGCGTATATGGATTTAGAGGCGAGCGCTGCCGATGCGGCCAAGTACTTCCAAGGTCAGACAGATCGTGAAGTGGACAAGCTATTCTGGTCGCAATTCCACGTTCCAGAGCGTCCGCTTTCATTGACTGACCAGCTAGCAGAATGGGCCGAACTGAATAGGTTGTCCGGACTCGCCATGAGGTCTTTTGTGGATCATATATGGCCGGAAAAGCCAAAGCCGAACAACTATTTTAGCTTAGTGTAGTAGTTCCTTGGTGCGGTGCCACGCATTAATGCGATGAAGAGGTCGGCGTGCATAGAAGGCTCGTGGATGGCCCTTGCCCGTGTTAAAGCATACTGGGCGGAGATGAACGCTACCACTGTTGTGGCGTAGGGTTCGGCCATAGGCCGGCTGGCTGCCGAGCACTATTTCGAGGAGGTTCTCGAGGGTGCTCGTTTGATAGAGGCCCAGTTCTCGAAGAATATTATGTTTGAGTGATATGTATTCTCATTGTAAGCACAATGCTTTTATGAAGTTTTTATAAGGCAACGTTTATACTTTTGCCTGAAAGTAGTATGATGCCTCCTGTGCGGCCGTTTATGTATACATGTGTATAACCTGAAAGATTGCAGCCGTCGGCTTCAACCCCCATGCATATAATGCAGAGGTGTTGGGGATCGTAGCAGAAATTTAAAATTTTCTATGCATCACCAAGATCAATCTATGGAGTAATCTAGCAACGAGGGGAAGGAGAGTGCATCTACATACCCTTGTAGATCGCTAAGCGGAAGCGTTGCAAGAACGTGGATGAAGGAGTCGTACTCGTAGCGATTCAGATCGCGGTTGATTCCGATCTAAGCGTCGAACCACGGCGCCTCCGCGTTCAACACACGTGCAGCCCGGTGACGTCTCCCACGCCTTGATCCAGCAAGGGGGGAAGGAGAGGTTGGGAAGACTCCGTCCAGCAGCAGCACGACGGCGTGGTGGTGGTGGAGGAGCGCGGAACTCCAGTAGGGCTTCGCCAAGCACTACAAGAGACGAGGAGGGAGAGAGGTAAGGCTGCGCCAAGAGGGAGATGATCTCGTGTCTGTTGCAGCCCTCAATACCTCAAGTATATGTAGGGGAAGGGGAGGGGCTGCGCCCCCATCTAGGGTTCCCTCCCTAGGGGTGGCGGCAGCCCCAAAACCCATCTAGGGTTGCGGCCAAAGGGGGAGAGAGAGGAGGCGCACCTAGGGTGGGCCTTAAGGCCCATCTGCCCTAGGGTTTGCCCCCCTCCCCTCTAGGAGGCGCCTTGGGCCTTGGTGGGAGGCGCCCCAGCCCACCTAGGGGCTGGTCCGTTCCCACTATTGGCCCATGTAGGCCTCCGGGGCTGGTGGCCCCTCCCGGTGGACCCCCGGACCCCTCCGGTGGTCCCGGTACACTACCGGTGATGCCCGAAACACTTCCGGTGGCCAAAACCACACTTCCTATATATTAATCTTTACGTCCGGACCATTCCGGAACTCCTCGTAATGTCCGGGATCTCATCCGGGACTCCGAACAACATTCAGTAACCGCGTACATACTTTCCCTATAACCCTAGCGTCATCGAACCTTATGTGTGTAGACCCTACGGGTTCGGGAGTCATGCAGACATGGTCGAGACAACTCTCCGGTCAATAACCAACAGCGGGATCTGGATACCCATGTTGGCTCCCACATGCTCCATGATGATCTCATCGGATGAACCACGATGTCAAGGATTTAATCAATCCCGTATACAATTCCCTTTGTCTAGCGGTATAGTACTTGCCCGAGATTCGATCGTCGGTATCTCGATACCTTGTTCAATCTCATTACCAGCAAGTCTCTTTACTCGTTCCGTAACACATCATCCCGTGATAAACTCCTTGGTCACATTGTGCACATTATGATGATGTCCTACCGAGTGGGCCCAGAGATACCTCTCCGTTTACACGGAGTGACAAATCCCAGTCTCGATTCGTGCCAACCCAACAGACACTTTCGGAGATACATGTAGTGTACCTTTATAGCCACCCAGTTACGTCATGACATTTGGCACACCCAAAGCACTCCTACGGTATCCGGGAGTTGCACAATCTCATGGTCTAAGGAAATGATACTTGACATTAGAAAAGCTTTAGCATACGAACTACACGATCTTGTGCTAGGCTTAGGATTGGGTCTTGTCCATCACATCATTCTCCTAATGATGTGATCCCGTTATCAATGACATCCAATGTCCATGGTAGGAAACTGTAACCATCTATTGATCAACGAGCTAGTCAACTAGAGGCTTACTAGGGACATGGTGTTGTCTATGTATCCACACATGTATCTGAGTTTCCTGTCAATACAATTCTAGCATGGATAATAAACGATTATCATGAACAATGAAATATAATATAATAATAACTAATTTATTATTGCCTCTAGGGCATATTTCCAACAGTCTCCCACTTGCACTAGAGTCAATAATCTAGTTCACATCGCCATGTGATTAACACTCACAGGTCACATCGCCATGTGACCAACATCCAAGAGTCTACTAGACTCAATGATCTAGTTCACATCACTATGTGATAAACACTCAAAGAGTTCTGGTTTGATCATGTTATGCTTGTGAGAGAGGTTGTAGTCAACGGGTCTTGCCATATTCAGATCCCTATGTATTTTGCAAAACTTTATGTCATATCATAGATGCTGCTACCATGTTCCACTTGGAGCTATTCCAAATTGTTGCTCCATTATACGTATCCGGTATCTCTACTCAGAGCTATCTGGATAGGTGTTAAGCTTGCATCGACATAACTCTTTACGTCGAACTCTTTATCACCTCCATAACCGAGAAACATTTCCTTATTCCTCTAAGGATAATTTTAACCGCTATCTGGTGATCTACTCCTAGATCACCTTTGTTCCCTCTTGCCAGACATGTGGCAAGGCACACATCAGGTGCGGTACTTCAGCATGGCATACCGTATAGAGCCTATGACAAAAGCATAGGGGACGACCTTCGTCCTTCCTCTTTCTTCTGCCGTGGTCAAGCTTTGAGTCTTACTCAACTTCACACCTTACAACTCAGGTAAGAACCCCTTCTTTGACTGATCTATTTTGAACTCCTTCAAAAACATGTCAAGGTGTGCGTTCTTTGAAAGTATCATCAGGCGTCTTGATCTATCTCTATAGATCTTGATGCCCAATTTGTAAGCAGCTTTATCCAGGTCTTCCTTTGAAAAACACTCTTCAAACATCCGTTTATGCTTTCCAGAAATTCTACATTATTTCGAATCTACAATATGTCATCCACATATACTTATCAGAAATGTTGTAGTGCTCCCACTCACTTTCTTGTAAATACAAGTTTCTAGCAAACATTGTATAAACCTAAAAGCTTTGATCACTCTATCAAAGCATATATTCTGACTCCGAGATGCTTGCTCTAGTCCATAGAAGGATCGCTGGAGCCAGCATACCTTTTAGCATCCTTAGGATCGACAAAAATTTGATTGTATCACATACAACTCTTTCTTACGAAAACTGGTAAGAAAACTTGTTTTTGACATCCATCTGTTAGATTTCATAATCGAAAAATACAGCTAATGCTAACATGATTCCGACGGACTTAAGCATCGCTACGGGTGAGAAATTCTCATCATAGTCAACTCCTTGAACTTGTGAAAAGATTCTTTCCCACAAGTCGAGCTTCATAGATGGTAACATTACCTCCCACGTCCGTCTTCTTCTTAAAGATCCATTTATCTCAATGGCTTGCCGATCATCGGGCAAATCCACCAAAGTCCATACTTTGTTCTGATACATGGATCCTATCTCGGATTTCATGGCTTCTAACCATTTGTTGGAATACGGGCCCACCATCGCTTCTCCATAGCTCGTAGGTTCATTGTTGTCTAACAACATGATATTTAAGATTGGATTACCGTACCACTCAGGAGTAGTACATATCCTTGTCGACCTATGAGGTTTGATAGCAACTTGATCCGAAGCTTCATGATCACTATCATCAACTTCCTCTTCAACAGACATAGGCGCCACAGAAAACATCTTTCTATGTTGCATCACTCTCTGTTTGAAACAAAGGTTCGACAACCTCATCAAGTTCTATCTTCCTCCCGCTCAATTCTTTCGAGAGAAACTCCTTCTCGAGAAAGGACCCGTTCTTAGCGACAAACAATTTTCCCTCGGATTTGAGATAGAAGGTATACCCAACTGTCACCTTTGGGTATCCTATGAAGATGTGTTTGTCTGCTTTTGGGTTCGAGCTTTTCCGGCTGAAGCCTTAAGCATCGCATCCCCAAACATTAAGAAACGACAACTTTGGTTTCTTGCCAAACCAATGTTCATACGACGTCGTCTCAACAGACTTATATGGTGTCCTATCTAAAGTGAATGCAGCTGTCTCTAATGCATAACCTCAAAATAATAGTGGTAGATCAGTAAGAGACATCACAGATCGCACCATATCTCATAAGGTTCGATTATGACGTCCGGACACACCATTACCTTGTGGTGTTCCAGGTGGCTTCAACTGTGAAACAATTCCACAATGTCTTAAGTGTTTGCCAAACTCATAACTCAGAAATTCTCATTGATTAGATCGTAGGAATTTGATCTTCTTGTTATGATGATTCTTAACTTCACTCTGAAATCGCTTGAACTTTTCAAACATTTTAGACTTGTGCTTCATTAAGTAAATATACCTATATCTACTCAAATCGTCAGTGAAGATGAGAAAATAGCGATATCCACCGCACGCTTCAATTCTCATTGGATCACACGCATCAGCATGTATGATTTCCAACAAGTCACTTGCCCGTTTCATTGTACCTGAAAACGGGGTCTTAGTCATCCTGCCCATGAGGCATGGCTCGCATGTGTCAAGCGATTCAAAATCAAGTGAGTCCAAACATCCATCGATATGGAGTTTCTTCATGCATCCTACGCCAATATGACCTAAGCGGCAGTGCCACAAGAAAGTGGTACTATCATTATTAACTCTACATCTTTTGGCGTGAACATGTGTATTACCACGACCGAGATTCAATGAACCATTCACATAGGGTGCATGACCATGAAAGATATTATTCATGTAAATAGAATAACCATTATTCTCTAATTTAAATGAATAACCATATTGCAATGAACATGATCTAATCATATTCATGCTCAACGTAGACACCTGATAACATCTATCTAGGTTCAATACTAATCCCGAAGGCAGATGGAGCGTGCGATGGTGATCTCATCAACTTTGAAAATACTTTCAACACACATCGTCACCTCGCCCTTAGCCAGTCTCCGTTTAGTCCGTAGCTTTTGCTTCAAGTCACCAATAATAGCAACTGAACCGGTATCCAATACCCAGGTGCTACCAGGAGTACTAGTGAGGTACACATTAATAACACGTATATACTTTGTTGAAGTTGCTAGCCTTCTTATCTACCATGCATTTGGGGTAATTCCGCTACCAGTGACCATTCCCCTTACAATAGAAGAACATAGTCTTGGGTTTGGGTTCAACCTTGGGTTCCTTCACTGGAGCGTTAACTGGTTTGCCATCCATGAAGTTTCCCTTCTAGCCCTTGCCCTTCTTGAAACCAGTGGTCTTGTTAAACCATCAACACTTGATGCTCTTTCTTGATTTCTACCTTTTGCGGTCTTAAGCACCGCGAACATCTTCGGGATCAACTCCATCCCTTGCATGTCATAGTTCATCACGAAGATCTAGTAGCTTAGTGATAGTGGCTAGAGAACTCTATCAATCACTATCTTATCTGGAAGTTTAACTCCCACTTGATTTAAGTGATTGTAGCACCCAGACATTCTGAGCACATGCTCACTAGCTGAGCTATTCTCCTCCATCTTGTTGGCAAAAGAACTTGTCAGAGGTCTCATACCTCTCAACACGGGCATGAGCCTGAAATCCCAATTTCAGCTCTTGGAACATCTCATATGTCTTATGACGTTCAAAACGTCATTGGAATCCCGATTCTAAGCCATAAAGTATGGTGCACTAAACTATCAGGTAGTCATCAGGATGTGTCTGTAAGGTGTTCACAACATCCACAGACGATGTTGTAGGGGTTTGCACATCGAGCGGTGCATCAAAGACGTAAGCCTTCTGTGTAGCAGTGAGGACACTCCTCAGACTACGGACCTAGTCCGCATCATTGCTTACAATATCTTTCAACTTAATCTTTCTCTAGGAACGTATTGAAACAGGGAGCTACAATGTGAGCTATTTATCTACAACATATTTGCAAAGACAATTTAGACTATGTTCATGATAATTGAGTTCATCTAATCAAATTATTTAATGAACTCCCACTCAGATAGACATCCCTCTAGTCATCTAAGTGAAACATGATCCGAATCGACTAGGCCGTGTCCGATCATCATGTGAGACAGACTAGTCATCAACGGTGAACATCTCATGTTGATCGTATCTTCTATACGACTCATGTTCGACCTTTCGGTCTTCCGTGTTCCGAGGCCATCTCTGTACATGCTAGGCTCGTCAAGTCAACCTAAGTGTTTCGCATGTGTCCCGAGGCCATGTCTGTACATGCTAGGCTCGTCAACACCCGTTGTATTCGAACGTTAGAATCTATCACACCCGATCATCACATGGTGCTTCGAAACAACGAACCTTCGCAACGGTGCACAGTTAGGGGGAACACTTTCCTTGAAATTTTAGTGAGGGATCATCTTATTTAAGCTACCGTCGTTCTAAGCAAATAAGATGTAAAACATGATAAACATCACATGCAATCAAATAGTGACATGATATGGCCAATATCATTTTGCTCCTTTTGATCTCCATCTTCGGGGCTCCATGATCATTGTTGTCACCGGCATGACACCATTGGAACACCCCGGATATGATTTTCCCAATATGTTATCCAACTCATGCCATTTTCGGCGTTAAGTTATTTTATTTTCTCGGGTTCAGGTTTTTTTGTCTCTGTGTGTTGTTGTCGTTGTCATGCATCTCATATCATATCATCATGTGCATTGCATTTGCATACATGTTCATCTCATGCATTCGAGCATTTTCCCCGTTGTCCGTTTTGCATTCCGGCGTTCCGTTCTCCTCCGGTGGTCATTTCTACCTTTCTTTCGTGTGTGGGGATTAAACATTTCCGGATTGGACCGAGACTTGCCAAGCGGCCTTGGTTTACTACCGGTAGACCGCCTGTCAAGTTTCGTACCATTTGGACTCCGTTTGATACTCCAATGGTTAACCGAGGGACCAAAAAGGCCTCGTGTGTGTTGCAGCCCAACACCCCTCCAAGTTGGCCCAAAACCCACCAAAACCCTCTCCATCATATAGAGCGTTCGATCATGATCGCGTGGCCGAAAACCGCACCTCATTTGGACTCTCCTAGCTCCCTCTATGCCTATATATACCTCCCCCATTCGAAATCCCGGGTCATTCCACCCGAAACCCTAAATCTGACCCTCTGCGCGCCGGACATTGTCCGCCGGCGCCGGACACGCCGCCGCCAGCCATTCCCGCGCCGCCACGTGGCACCCCGCGCCGTCCCCGCCGCCGCGGCCCGGAGAGCCCGGATCGGGCCCTCCCGGCCCATCTCCCCGCGCGCCTCCCGGATTCTGCGCCGCCGCCGCCTGCTTCTTGCTCCACCGCGCCGCCACCTTCGCCGGCCACGGCCACCGGCCGGCTCCGCCCCACGACGTCGGCGAGCTCCCGAGGCCGCCGCACGCCACGCCGCCTCACCGGGGCTGCCCACCGGCCGGCGCCGCCTCGCCTCCCCGCACCTTCTTCGACTCCGGCGACCGGAGCACCGGCCGGATCCGGCGAAGTCCCCATCATCGGCGAGCTTCAAGTCCCTCTCCGGCGATCCTCGTAACCCGTGCGTCCAGATCTGGATCCGGATCCCGTCTCGGTTGACTTTTATCCCCGAAACCCTAATATTTTTGGCTATGTTCATCGCATAGTATCATTGCACCCGTAACTCCGTTTTGGGCATATAGCATATCAAAATGTTCATCTCAGAGAGCACATCATTTCATCTCAGTGCATCATTTTCATTTGAGTTCATCTTGATGCCCGAAATGCTGTTATAAGAATGCTATTTGAGATAATTGTCAGATCTGCTGCTTCAATTAGATATTTGTCATTTTTGCCATGATTATTGTGTGCATGATATGCCCTTGCGCTCCTCATGAGTTTTGTTATATGTTTTTCCATCTAACCAGAGGTGCAACCCATATATTTTTGTGATGTGTGTGGTGACTAGCACAAGCTTGCAAAGTGGAGCATTTGTTAATGCTGATTTTAGGGACTTAGCATTTCCACTAAGTCCTTGGACCGTTTATCTCATTATGCCATATGTTCATGTTGTTTCCTAGTGATCCGTGCCTCTTGTGAGGATGATCAGTAAGGATGTTTTGTTAATCTTGTAGTGCTCTATCCATCCATGTCTTTGTTTAAAATTATGGAGCAACCTAGCTTGAGTGAATCGAGCTCTACTTTTGTCATTTCATGAATCTGGGCAGATTGTCTACTTGTTAGCAATTTTGCCAAGGATGTTGTAGTTGATCCGCGCATGCTATGTTATTGTTCTTGCCATTTCTAGCTTGTATTTTGTGTATTCTTGATGGGTGTATGCTTAGATTGTCATGACTTGCTCTGTAGTGAGTGCATCGAGCTCATAAACATGCCTACTTGATATCTGTTTCAGCATGCTCCAGTTTCCCACAAAGTCTGAGAACTGATTATGTTTTTGCCATGTTCACATGCTTGCAAATGTGTTTCTGATCCCTTTTGGCTCAAGGTCACTAAGGGACTTTTGTTAAGCTCTTTGGGTAGCTCCATGCCATGCTTTACTTTGCCATGTTCAGGTCCTGTAGCATATAGTTTCCATGCTCCAAAGAGTTGGAGCTGAGGAGATAGTCCAGACAAGTGTGAACTTCACTAAGTCTGAAATCTGTTTACCAAATGCATTTTTTCCATGCTTGTTTGAACCTGTTAATGGATGAATTGGCCGTGTCTCAGTGCTAGTCTTTTGTTAAGAATCATGTGTGGATGCCTTCCATGTATTTTGTTGTCATGTTTGGGTGTTGTAGCATGTTCATCTTGTTGCCTTTAGATGGCTACTTGCTGTAAATCACAGAACGTGGTCATATTTGAATTGCTTGCCATTTCCAAACCGTAACTCCGATTCTGGAGTTCTTTATATCGTTTTCAAGAGATTTCATCTCACCTTTCCAGTGGCATACTTGTATTTCCAATTTGAGGCCAGGTTCATGCATTCCTTGTCAAATCTTGCATATGCATCCCATATTGCATCCCGCATAGCATATCATCTTTGCATCATGGTGTTTGAGTTCGCACGTGGTTGATTGTGTCCTTGTTGCTTGTTTGTCTTGTTTGGGTAGAGCCGGGAGACGAGTTCGCTAACGAGGAGCCCGTTGAGTTTGCTTTCGAGGATCCAGTCAAATCTGACAACTTTGCAGGCAAGATGATCATACCCTCGAAATCACTACTATCTTTGCTTTGCTAGATGCACGCTCTTTTGCTATGCCTATGCTACGATGCCTACCACTTCCTTATCATGCCTCCTAAATTGCCATGTCAAACCTCTAAACCACCTTGTCCTAGCATACCGTTGATTGGCTATGTTATCGATTTGCTCAGCCCTCTTATAGCGTTGCTAGTTGCATGTCAAGATTGGAGACCGTTCCTTGTTGGAACATTATTTACTTGTTGGGATATCATTATATTGCCATGTTATCTTAATGCATCTATATACTTGGTAAAGGGTGGAAGGCTCGGCCTCTCGCCTAGTGTTTTGTTCCACTCTTGCCGCCCTAGTTTCCGTCATATCGGTGTTATGTTCCCAGATTTTTGAGTTCCTTACGCGGTTGGGTGATAATGGGAACCCCTTGATAGTTTGCCTCGATTAAAGCTTTTCCAGCAATGCCCAACCTTGGTTTTACCATTTTCCACCTACCTTTTTTCCCTTGGGTTTCCGGAGCCCGAGGGTCATCTTATTTTAAACCCCCCCGGGCCAGTGCTCCTCCGAGTGTTGGTCCACCTCGTCAGCCGCCGGTGGCCACAAGGGGCAACTCTGGGCTGGCCTACCGGAAGTTAAGACAATCTGATTGTGCCCTGAGAATGAGATATGTGCACTCCTATCGGGATTTGTCAGCACATTCGGGCGGTGTTGCTGGATTTGTTTTAACTTGTCGAAGTGTCTTGTAGAACCGGGATACCGAGTCTGATCGGAATGTCTCGGGAGAAGGTCTATTCCTTCGTTGACCGTGAGAGCTTGTCATGGGCTAAGTTGGGACTCCCCTGCAGGGATTTGAACTTTCGAAAGCCGTGCCCGCGGTTATGGGCAGATGGGAATTTGCTAATGTCCGGTTGTAGATAACTTGAACCTTAACTTAATTAAAATGAATCAACTATGTGAGTTGCCGTGATGGTCTCTTCTCGGCGGAGTCCGGGAAGTGAACATGGTGTTGGAGTAATGCTTGCGCAGGTTGTCCTCTAGTTACTCGCTCACGCTTTGCCTCCTCTTCTCGCTCTCTTTTGCGAACAGGTTAGCCACCATATATGCTAGTCGCTTGCTGCAGCTCCACATATTTTACCCTGCCTTACCTTTTAAGCTTAAATAATCTTGATCGCGAGGGTGCGAGATTGCTGAGTCCCTGTGGCTCACAGATTACTTCCAAACCAGATGCAGGGCCTGATGATTCCATTCCAGATGACGCGCTTGAGCTCAAGTGGGAGTTCGACAAGGACTCACGCCGTTACTACGTGTCTTTCCCTGATGATCAGTAGTGGTGCCCAGTTGGGGTGATCGGGACTATGTCGCATGTTGGGTTATCTTTTCTTGTGGCGCCGCAGTCGGGCCATGAGTGTTTGATTGATGTAATGCTATTTATGTACTTTGATTGACGTGGCGAGTGTAAGCCAACTATGTATCTCCCCTTTTATTATCTATATTACATGGGATGTTGTGAAGATTGCCTAACTTGCGACATTGCTTTGAATGCGGTTATGCCTCTAAGTCGTGCCTCGACACGTGGGAGCTATAGCCGCATCGAGGGCGTTACAAGTTGGTAATCCGAGCCTTCCCCGACCTTAGGAGCCCCATTGCTTGATCGTTTTTAGCAGCCGAGTTGTGTCTAGAAAAATGTTTTGAGTCATTTAGGAATTATATATCGGAGAGTTTAGGAATTCTTTTTTACTTCCCAGTCTCCTCATCGCTCTGGTAAGGCATCCTGACGTAGAGTTTTGACTCTTCTCTTCTCAAATTTCACTAAAAAAAATTTAGAATCACGCGGGTTCTTGGAATCGTTCCGATGGTTTTGTGACGAGAACATTGTTCTTGGTGCCTCCTGTCTTTAGGGGTTGTGGCAGTGTCCCGGGGAGTTGAGCTCCGAGGTGTTGTCGTCACAATTTTATCGTTGCAGTTCTGGAATACTTGAGTTTAGTACGCCGACATCGAAAATCTCTTTTATGCAGTTCGTTGGTGAGATAACCTCGACGCCACCCAGTATTGGGGCGGGAGTTCGGGAGTATCGCCATAACTTGTATAATGGATGCTTTTCGAAGGTTGAGGTAGATGGTTTCCGAAGTTTTCTCGGTTATGTGTTGAAAGATGGATACAGCTGGATGTAGGATTTGCTAGTTTTGGGTGAGATATTATGCTTCCCCTGTATCCCCAACACCTGATTGCATAACCGAAAAGGTTCAGGAGTTTCATAGGTGGGAATTCTTGTAGCTCTAGTTCTTCTTCCACGGATATTTGGTGTGAGATTGGGATTTCTTACCGAGTATTCGTTCTTGATCCGTACCTTGTTGATTTATTTCTCTACCTAAATTCTAAGTGGCTTCTCAATTTATGGATATGTGACCATTTCAAGTGGAATGCATTCGTTCATTTTGTTCGGATGTGAAGACTATATGTTGCAATTTTCATTCCGTTGGATTCAGCTTCATCTTATCTGTCAATGTGCTAACGGTTGTCACCCTCTTCAGGATGGCTCCCGCTAAGAGCACCAATCAGAATCAGAATCAAGATCCGCCACCACCTCCTCCTCCTCTGGAGGCATGGCAAGCTGTGATGGCCGCAACCAATGCAAACACATAGTTGATCATGCAAATTCTTCAAGAGCGCAATCAAGCGAACCAAGGCAACCAAGGCAACAATCAGAATCACTTTGCTACACTCAACCAGTTCCTTGCTAACGGGCCAAAGACTTTCAGCAATTGTGTTGAGGCAACTGATGCTGATGATTGGCTCGTGGATCTGTGCAAGCATTTCGAGTGCAGTAACGTCAGGCCTGAGGACTTTGTCAAGTTCGCTTCCTTCCAACTCAAAGACCAAGCTGTAGAATGGTTCCAGCAGTACAAGGATTCCAGAGGAGGCCGTGCGATTACCTGGGATGAATCCCGTCAAGATTTCAGAGCTCATCATATCCCCCAGAGCGTGGTTGAAAGCAAGCGTGAGGAATTCCGCAACCTAAAGCAAGGCTCTTTGTCTGTCTATGACTACAACAAGTTGTTTCAGAAGCTCGCCCGCTTTCCTAAGCAGAACGTCCCTGATGAGAAGAGCATGATATACCAGTTCAGGGGTGGTCTCAGGGAAGAGATTCAGTTAGCACTTGTTCTCTTTGAGCCCTTGAGGTACGGTGAGTTCTACAACATGGCATTGAAGCAAGAGGCCGCTCAACTGAGGTGTGATGCTTCCAAGAAGCGAGTCAGAGACACTACTCCTTCTTCCTCTACTCAAGTGGCCAAGCAGCAGAAGTATTGGCTTCCTCCTCCTCTGTTTCGTCAGCCGTATCAGAAGAGCAAAGGTGACAGTGGATCTTCCCACCCACCCAACCCTGGCTTTCAGAACAAGACTTCGTCTCAAGCTCCAAGATCAAGTGCTCCGTATCACCGTCCGCTTTCAGAGGTCACGTGCAACAAGTTCCAACAGAAGGGTCACTATGCCAACAAATGCTTCAATCAGAGGCGTCTTCCTCCTCCTCCTGTGAGATCGGCAAGTACAGCTATGGTCAAGCATAACACCAAGTCCGCCAAGGTCAACTTGATGAATGCAGCTCAGGCAGAGGACTCGTCAGATGTCATCATGGGTAACCTTCCTGTTAACGATATTCCTGCAAAAGTTCTTTTTGACACTGGTGCATCGCATTGTTTCATCTCGAGAACATTTGTTTCTAAGCATGAGTTGCCTTTACAAGATTTGCCTAGACAGTTATCTGTTGTTTCTCCGGGTAAATTCATGAATGCAAGCGCTATCATCCCGGATGTTACTATCACGTTGGGCGACTACAAGTTTCTTTCTTCTCTGGTGGTTCTTGGTAACTCGGATATTGATCTTATTCTCGGGATGGATTGGCTTTCTAAGCACAAGGCGCATCTTGATTGTGCAGCCAGGCAGATTCAATTGACTCATTCGTCTGAGGATGTAATTGTCTTTGCCGCTCGTGATGATACCATCCGTCTGTTTTCTCTCAATGAGAAGGGTGAACTGGACGCTATCTCGCAAATTCCAGTCGTTTGTGAATATCAAGACGTCTTTCCAGAAGAGCTTCCAGGAATGCCTCCGCGCCGGTCAGTTGAATTCGTCATCGATCTTGAGCCTGGCACGGAACCGCTTTGCAAGCGTCCTTACAAGCTCGGACCTAAAGAGTTGAAGGAGCTGAAGAATCAACTCGATGTTCAAGAGAGAATGGGTCTCATCCGGCCTAGTTCTTCTCCATGGGGTTGTGGTGTTCTTTTTGTGAAGAAGAAGGATGGAACGGACCGACTTTGTGTTGATTACCGTCCATTGAACAAGAAGACCATCAAGAACAAATACCCACTTGCCAACATCAACGAGCTGTTCGAGCAACTCAAAGGTGCCCAAGTATTCTCCAAGCTTGATCTCCGTATGGGTTGTCATCAGATTCGTATCCATGAGCAAGATATTCCCAAGACAGCTTTCAGGACAAGCTTTGGTTCATATGAATACACTGTCATGTCTTTTGGCCTCGTCAACGCTCCTCCGACGTTCTCTCGCGTGATGAACTTCATCTTCAACGCCTACACCAATGACTTCGTTTTGGTCTATCTCGACGACATTCTGGTCTTTTCGAAGAACAAGGAAGATCATGCCAAGCACTTGCGTTTGGTACTCGATAAGCTCAGGGAACACCAGTTCTACGCCAAGTTCTCCAAGTGCGAATTTTGTCTTGATGAGGTTCTTTATCTTGGTCATATCATCTCTTCCAAGGGCATTGCGGTGAATCCTGAGAAGGTTTCTGCAATTGTGAATTGGGAACCACCTCAGAACGTGAAGCAACTCCGTAGCTTCCTCGGTCTCGCAAGCTACTGTTGAAGATTCGTTGAAAACTTTTCTAAGATCGTGAAGCCTCTCTCAAATCTTCTCTAGAAGCACGTCAAGTACGTTTGGTCTCCGGAGTGTGACATTGCTTTCAACACTTTGAAAGAGAAATTGGTCACTGCTCCAGTTCTGACCCCGCCTGATGAATCCAAGCCATACGAGGTCTTTTGCGATGCCTCTCTCCAAGGTCTTGGCGCAGCGTTGATGCAAGAGAAGAAAGTTGTGGCTTATACCTCTCGCCAGTTGAAGCCCAACGAGAAGAACTACCCCACTCATGATCTCGAGTTGGCGGCAGTTGTGCATGCTCTTTTGACTTGGAGACATCTCTTATTGGGAAGAAAAGTGGACATCTTCACTGACCACAAGAGTTTCAAGTACATCTTCACTCAGCCTAATCTCAACCTCAGGCAAACTCGATGGGTCGAAATGATTCAAGAGTATAATCGGAGTATCGAGTATACTCCAGGCAAGGCCAATGTGATTGCTGACGCATTGAGCAGGAAGGCTTATTGCAACAGTCTGATTCTCAAGCCTTATCAACCCGAGCTTTGTGAAGCTTTCCGCAAACTTAATCTGCAAGTTGTTCCTCAAGGTTTCCTCGCCAACCTTCAAGTCTCTCCTACCTTGGAAGAACAGATTTGCCAAGCCCAGCTTCTTGATGCTATGGTGAAGAAGGTGAAGATTGGGATTGCCAAGAGTCAACCCAAGTACAAGTGCTACCGCCTTGATGACAAGGATACTCTCTTCTTCGAGGATCGTATTGTTGTGCCCAAAGGTGACCTTCGTAAAGTGATCATGAACGAGGCTCACAATTCTCTCCTCTCCGTCCACCCTGGGAGCACGAAGATGTATCAGGACCTCAAGTAGGCTTATTGGTGGACTCGAATGAAGCGCGAGATTGCTCAATTCGTGAATGAGTGTGATGTCTGCAGAAGAGTGAAAGCAGAACACCAAAGACCAGCGGGTCTCCTCCAACCTCTTGCCATTCCAGAATGGAAGTTTGACCACATTGAGATGGACTTCGTGACTGGGTTTCCAAAGTCCAAGCATGGCAATGATGCTATATTCGTTGTCATCAACAAACTCACTAAAGTGGCTCACTTTCTGCCTATCAAAGAGTCAATCACTGCAGCTCAATTGGCGGAACTCTATACCTCTCGAATTGTCTCTCTGCATGGTATTCCACAAGTGATCTCTTCAGATCATGGCAGCATCTTTACCTCCATGTTTTGGGAATCTTTCCAGAAGGCCATGGGCACCAACATCCGCTTCAGCACAGCTTTCCATCCGCAAACTAGCGGTCAAGTCGAGCGTGTCAATCAGATTCTTGAAGATATGCTTAGGGCTTGTGTGATCTCCTTCAGCATGAAGTGGGAGGATTGTCTTCCATATGCTGAATTCTCCTACAACAACAGTTTTCAAGCAAGTTCGGGCAAGGCCCCATTTGAAATTCTGTATGGCGGGAAGTGCCGTACCCCTCTCAACTGGTCTGAAACCGGTGAACGTCAGCTTTTGGGTAATGACTTAATCACAGAGGCAGAGGAAATGTGCAAAGTCATTCGAGATAACCTCAAAGCAGCCCAATCCCGCCAGAAGAGCTACTATGATAGTAAGCACCGTGATTTGGCTTTCGAGATCGGAGATCATGTTTACCTCCGCGTCTCTCCAATGAAAGGTACTCGTCGCTTCGGTATCAAAGGGAAGCTTGCCCCTAGATACATGGGACCTTTCAAGATCGTCAGCAAGAGAGGCGATCTCGCCTATCAACTCGAGCTTCCTTCAAACTTTGCAAATGTTCATGACGTGTTCCATGTCTCTCAGCTCCGAAAGTGCTTCAAGACTCCCGACCGCACCGTCAACTTCGAGGACATTGAGCTCCAAGAAGATCTCTCTTATCGTGAGCATCCCATGGCTATTCTTGAAGAGACTGAACGCAAGACTCGCAACAAGTCAATCAAATTCCTCAAAGTCAAGTGGTCACACCATTCTGACCGTGAGGCTACCTGGGAACGCGAGGATCACCTCCGTTCTGAGTACCCGGTGTTATTTCAGTCCTAGATCTCGGGACGAGATCCTTTCGTAGTGGTGGAGTGTTGTAACACCCCGGATATGATTTTCCCAATATGTTATTTTTTGTCTCCGTGTGTTGTTGTCGTTGTCATGCATCTCATATCATATCATCATGTGCATTGCATTTGCATACATGTTCATCTCATGCATTCGAGCATTTTCCCCATTATCCGTTTTGCATTCCGGCGTTCCGTTCTCCTCCGGTGGTCATTTCTACCTTTCTTTCGTGTGTGGGGATTAAACATTTTTGGATTGGACCGAGACTTGCCAAGCGGCCTTGGTTTACTACCGGTAGACCGCCTGTCAAGTTTCGTACCATTTGGACTCCGTTTGATACTCCAATGGTTAACCGAGGGACCAAAAAGGCCTCGTGTGTGTTGCAGCCCAACACCCCTCCAAGTTGGCCCAAAACCCACCAAAACCCTCTCCATCATCTAGAGCGTTCGATCATGATCGCATGGCCGAAAACCGCACCTCATTTGGACTCTCCTAGCTCCCTCTATGCCTATATATACCTCCCCCATTCGAAATCCCGGGTCATTCCACCTGAAACCCTATATCTGACCCTCTGCGCGCCGGACATTGTCCGCCGGCGCCGGACACGCCGCCGCAAGCCATTCCCGCGCCTCCACGTGGCACCCCGCGTCGTCCCCGCCGCCGCGGCCCGGAGAGCCCGGATTGGGCCCTCCCGGCCCATCTCCCAGCGCGCCGCCCGGATTCTGTGCCGCCGCCGCCTGCTTCTTGCTCCGCCGCGCCGCCACCTTCGCCGGCCACGGCCACCGGCCGGCTCCGCCCCACGACGCCGGCGAGCTCCCGAGGCCGCTGCACGCCGCGCCGCCTCACCGGGGCTGCCCACCGGCCGACGCCGCCTCGCCTCCCGCACCTTCTTCGACTCCGGCGACCGGAGCACCGGCCGGATCCGGCGAAGTCCCCATCATCGGCGAGCTTCAAGTCCCTCTCCGGTGAACCTCGTAACCCGTGCGTCCAGATCTGGATCCGGATCCCATCTCGGTTGACTTTTATCCCCGAAACCCTAATATTTTGGCTATGTTCATCGCATCGTATCATTGCACCCGTAACTCCGTTTTGGGCATATAGCATATCAAAATGTTCATCTCAGAGAGCACATCATTTCATCTCAGTGCATCATTTTCATTTGAGTTCATCTTGATGCCCGAAATGCTGTTATAAGAATGCTATTTGAGATAATTGTCAGATCTGCTGCTTCAATTAGATATTTGTCATTTTTGCCATGATTATTGTGTGCATGATATGCCCTTGCGCTCTTCATGAGTTTTGTTATATGTTTTGCCATCTAACCAGAGGTGCAACCCATGTATTGTTTTGATGTGTGTGGTGACTAGCACAAGCTTGCAAAGTGGAGCATTCGTTAATGCTGATTTCAGGGACTTAGCATTTCCACTAAGTCCTCCGACTGTTTATCTCATTATGCCATATGTTCATGTTGTTTCCTAGTGATCCGTGACTCTTGTGAGGATGATCAGTAAGGATGTTTTGTTAATCTTGTAGTGCTCTATCCATCCATGTCTTTGTTTACAATTATGGAGCAACCTAGCTTGAGTCAATCGAGCTCTACTTTTGTCATTTCGTGAATCTGGGCAGATTGTCTACTTGTTAGCATTTTTGCCGAGGATGTTGTAGTTGATCCGTGCATGCTATGTTATTATTCTTGCCATTTCTAGCTTGTATTTTGTGTATTCTTGATGGGTGTATGCTTAGATTGTCATGACTTGCTCTGTAGTGAGTGCATCGAGCTCATAAACATGCCTACTTGATATCTGTTTCGGCATGCTCCAGTTTTCCACTAAGTCTGAGAACTGATTATGTTTTTGCCATGTTCACATGCTTGCAAATGTATTTTCTGATCCCTTTTGGCTCAAGGTCACTAAGGGACTTTTGTTAAGCTCTTTGAGTAGCTCCATGCCATGCTTTACTTTGCCATGTTCAGGTCCTGTAGCATATAGTTTTCATGCTCCAAAGAGTGCTATCTGATCTGAAATTCCAGACAAGTGTTAATTTCACTAAGTCTGAAATCTGTTTACCAAATGCATTTTTGCCATGCTTGTTTGAACCTGTTATTGGATGAATTGGCTGTAGTTCAGTGCTAGTATTTTGTTAAGCATCATGAGTGGATCCCTGCCATGTATTTTGTTGTCATGTTTGGGTGCTGTAGCATGTTCATCTTGTCGCATTTAGATGACTACTTGCTGTAAATCGCAGAACGTGGTCATATTTGAATTGCTTGCCATTTCCAAACCGTAACTCCGATTCCAGCGTTCTTTATATCATTTTCAAGAGATTTCATCTCATCTTTCCAGTGGCACACTTGGATTTCCATGTTGGGGCCAGGTTCATGCATTCCTTGTCAAATCTTGCATATGCATCCCATATTGCATCCCGCATAGCATACCATGTTTGCATCATGTTGTTTGAGTTTGCACGTGGTTGATTGTGCTCTGTTTGCTTGTTTGTTTTGTTTGAGTAGATCCGGGAGATGAGCTCGCTAACGAGGAGCCCGTGAGTTTACTTTCGAGGATCCAGTCAACTCTGAAAACTTTGCAGGCAAGATGATCATACCCTCAAAATCACTACTATCTTTGCTTTGCTAGATGCTCGCTCTTTTGCTATGCCTATGCTACGATGCCTACCACTTGCTTATCATGCCTCCCAAATTGCCTTGTTCAACCTCTAACCCACCATGTCCTAGCAAACCGTTGATTGGCTATGTTACCTCTTTGCTCAGCCCCTCTTATAGCGTTGCTAGTTGCAGGTGAAGATTGGGGACCGTTCCTTGTTGGAACATTATTTACTTGTTGGGATATCATTACATTGCCATGTTATCTTAATGCATCTATATAGTTGGTAAAGGGTGGAAGGCTCGGCCCCTCGCCTAGTGTTTTGTTCCACTCTTGCCGCCCTAGTTTCCGTCATATCGGTGTTATGTTCCCGGATTTTGCGTTCCTTACGCGGTTGGGTTATAATGGGAACCCCTTGATAGTTCGCCTTGATTAAAGCTTTTCCAGCAATGCCCAACCTTGGTTTTACCATTTTCCACCTAGCCTATTTTTCCCTTGGGTTTCCGGAGCCCGAGGGTCATCTTATTTAAACCCCCCCGGGCCAGTGCTCCTCTGAGTGTTGGTCCAACCGAGCGATGTCCGGGGCTACCAGGGGCAACTCTGGGCTGGCCTACCCGACGTCTGGCTCATCTAAGTGTGCCTTGAGAACGAGATATGTGCACCTCCTATCGGGATTTGTCGGCACATTCGGGCGGTGTTGCTGGATTTTTTTTAACTTGTCGAAGTGTCTTGTAGAATCGGGATACCAAGTCTGATCGGAATGTCTCGGGAGAAGGTCTATTCCTTCGTTGACCGTGAGAGCTTGTCATGGGCTAAGTTGGGACTCCCCTGCAGGGATTTGAACTTTCGAAAGCCGTGCCCACGGTTATGGGTAGATGGGAATTTGTTAATGTCCGGTTGTAGATAACTTGAACCTTAACTTAATTAAAATGAATCAAATGTGTGAGTTGCCGTGATGGTCTCTTCTCGGCGGAGTCCGGGAAGTGAACACGGTGTTGGAGTAATGCTTGCGCAGGTTGTCCTTTAGTTACTCGCTCGCGCTTTGCCTCCTCTTCTCGCTCTCTTTTGCGAACAGGTTAGCCACCATATATGCTAGTCGCTTGCTGCAGCTCCACATATTTTACCCTGCCTTACCTTTTAAGCTTAAATAGTCTTGATCGCGAGGGTGCGAGATTGCTGAGTCCCTGTGGCTCACAGATTACTTCTAAACCAGACGCAGGGCCTGATGATTCCTGTTCCAGATGACGCGCTTGAGCTCAAGTGGGAGTTCGACGAGGACTCACGCCGTTACTACGTGTCTTTCCCTGATGATCAGTAGTGGTGCCCAGTTGGGGTGATCGGGACCGTGTCGCATGTTGGGTTATATTTTATTGTGGTGCCGCAGTCGGGCCATGAGTGTTTGATTGATGTAATGCTATTTATGTACTTTGATTGACGTGGCGAGTGTAAGCCAACTATGTATCTCCCCTTTTATTATCTATATTACATGGGATGTTGTGAAGATTGCCTAACTTGCGACATTGCTTTCGATGCGGTTATGCCTCTAAGTCGTGCCTCGACACGTGGGAGCTATAGCCGCATCGAGGGCGTTACAACCATGATCTCCATCATCATGATCTCCATCATCATGTCTTCTTGAAGTTGTCTCATCATCTATTACTTCTACTACTATGGCTAACGCTTTAGCAATAAAGTAAAGTAATTACATGACGTTTATGTTGACACGTAGGTCATAAATAAATTAAGACAACTCCTATGGCTCCTGCCGGTTGTCATACTCATCGACATGCAAGTCGCAATTCCTATTACAAGAACATGATCGATCTCATACATCATATATATCATTCATCACATCCTTTTGGCCATATCACATCACACGACATATGCTGCAAAAACAAGTTAGACGTCCTCTAATTGTTGTTGCAAGTTTTTACGTGGCTGCTATAGGTTTCTAGCAAGAACGTTTCTTACCTACGCCAAAACCACAATGTGATATGCCAATTTCTATTTACGCTTCATAAGGACCCTTTTCATCGAATCCGATCCAACTAAAGTGGGAGAGACAGTCACCCGCTAGCCACCTTATGCAATTAGTACATGTCAGTCGGTGGAACCAGTCTCACATAAGCGTACGTGTAAGGTCGGTCCGGGCCGCTTCATCCCACGATGCCGCCGAATCAAGATAAGACTAGTAACGGCAAGTAAATTGACAAAATCGACGCCCACAACAACTTGTGTTCTACTCGTGTATAGAAACTACGCATAGACCTAGCTCATGATGCCACTGTTGGGGATCGTAGCAGAAATTTAAAATTTTCTGCGCATCACCAAGATCAATCTATGGAGTAATCTAGCAACGAGGGGAAGGAGAGTGCATCTACATACCCTTGTAGATCGCTAAGCGGAAGCATTGCAAGAACGCGAATGAAGGAGTCGTACTCGTAGCGATTCAGATCGCGGTTGATTCCGATCTAAGCATCGAACCACGGCGCCTCCGCGTTCAACACACGTGCAGCCCGGTGACGTCTCCCATGCCTTGATCCAACAAGGGGAGAAGGAAAGGTTGGGAAGACTCCGTCCGGCAGCAGCACGACGGCGTGGTGGTGGTGGAGGAGCGCGGAACTCCAGCAGGGCTTCGCAAAGCACTACGAGAGACGAGGAGGGGGAGAGGTAGGGCTGCGCCAAGAGGGAGATGATCTCGTGTCTGTTGCAGCCCCCAATACCTCAAGTATATATAGGGGAAGGGGAAGGGCTGCGCCCCCATCTAGGGTTCCCTCCCTAGGGGTGGCGACAACCCCAAAACCCATCTAGGGTTGCGGCCAAAGGGGGAGAGAGGGGAGGCGCACCTAGGGTGGGCCTTAAGGCCCATCTGCCCTAGGGTTTGCCCCCTCCCCTCTAGGAGGCGCCTTGGGCCTTGGTGGGAGGCGCCCCAACCGACCTAGGGGCTGGTCCCTTCCCACTATTGGCCCATGTAGGCCTCCGGGGCTGGTGGCCCCTCCCGATGGACCCCCGGACCCCTCCGGTGGTCCCGGTACACTACCGGTGATGCCCGGAACACTTCGGGTGGCCAAAACCATACTTCCTATATATTAATATTTACCTCCGGACCATTTTGGAACTCCTCGTGACGTCTGGGATCTCATCCAGGACTTCGAAGAACATTCGGTAACCGCGTACATACTTTCCCTATAACCCTAGCGTCATCGAACCTTAAGTGTGTAGACCCTATGGGTTCGGGAGTCATGCAGACATGGCCGAGACAACTCTCCGGTCAATAACCAACAGCGGGATCTGGATACCCATGTTGGCTCCCACATGCTCCACGATGATCTCATCGGATGAACCACGATGTCAAGGATTTAATCAATCCCGTATACAATTCCCTTTGTCTAGCGGTATAGTACTTGCCCGAGATTCGATCGTCAGTATCCCGATACCTTGTTCAATCTCGTTACCGGAAAGTATCTTTACTCGTTCCGTAACACATAATCCTGTGATCAACTCCTTGGTCACATTGTGCACATTATGATGATGTCCTACCGAGTGGGCCCACAGATACCTCTCCGTTTACACGGAGTGACAAATCCCAGTCTCGATTCATGCCAACCCAACAGACACTTTCGGAGATACATGTAGTGTACCTTTATAGCCACCCAGTTACATTGTGACGTTTGGCACACCCAAAGCACTCCTACGGTATCCGGGAGTTGCACAATCTCATGGTCTAAGGAAATGATACTTGACATTAGAAAAGCTTTAGCATACGAACTACACAATCTTGTGCTAGGCTTAGGATTGGGTCTTGTCCATCACATCATTCTCCTAATGATGTGATCCCGTTATCAACGACATCCAATGTCCATGGTCAGGAAACTGTAACCATCTATTGATCAACGAGCTAGTCAACTAGAGGCTTACTAGGGACATGGTGTTGTCTATGTATCCACACATGTATCTGAATTTCCTATCAATACAATTCTAGCATGGATAATAAAGGATTATCATGAACAATGAAATATAATATAATAATAACTAATTTATTATTGCCTCTAGGGCATATTTCCAACAGGAGGTGCTCGCAAAAAACGCGTGTTCACACTTAACCCAACGTCTCGGTCCTATTAAGGAGGTGGTAGCGTAGCGAGCGAGGCAACCGGACTATAATGCTTTAACACTTTCACTTAGCCATAGGAGTTTGATAGTGGGGCTACTAGATAGCCCCTGGTGGCTCCGCACTCTCCCGATCGCGGGGTGTGTACATGCCTGGCCGGAAAACGGCCCTTCGTTAAGGCGGAGGAATTCTAACATTCCGATAGGTTATCGAGTGGTTGACCAGTCTCACGCTATATCATGACCGTCAGTTTTCGGCTTTCTCTACTGAGGTGCTCGTCCGGATGAACCAGGGCACAATCGCAGTAGTTCTCCTGGTGCTACCTTAGCCGGTAAAGCGGAACGTATGGCACCAAAACACAGGAGCCGGGCAAACCCAACATTTGACCAAAGATAATGATTCGGAGTTGATGCACATAAGGCCAAACTCGCGACGCCGAACACTCCCTAAGGTATTCGGTCTTTATGGTATAAACCGGGCCTAAATAGTGCCCTTCGTAAGAAGCCCCTTGTGTCCAGGTACGTGCATTGTTCTGACGTGGACACATGCCAAGACGTCAGCATCCTTCTCAACTGTGTTGAGAATTCTTTGGATATGTATCAACAAGAGACAGTAAAAAAGGTTTATGCAGGGTCTTAACCTAAAAAGAATCCTTGGAGCGGGTCCCTGCTGCACGTCTGCGCCTGTGTCTCCATTATGCCGTATCCTGGACGGGTGTAGCACGATGATCATCTGTAAAACAGAGGAACTTAGGTGAAAAAGTTTTCATGCGAAAAGATAGTTTTTAAAGAAACCATATATAATTCAAGATGAGTAAAAATTGCCACTTGTCTGCGCGCGTTGAGCCCCTTGTATTTGTAATAGGGGTGTGACCACTGATCCGGTATAAATTACATATAGCGGCGCCGGACTCGACTAACCGTGTCCGAGGTCTTGACGACCTATTAAATGCTTTAGTTGGTGAGGCCGTTTTTAGTGTGCGGCTGCCAAGGCAGTCGCACTCTCTTCGGCGCGCAAAGATCGCTTAATACTTCCGTTTACTGTAATGATGCCGCCTGGACCGGGCATCTTGAGTGTGAGGGAAGCGTAGTGTGGTATTGCATTAAAGCGAGCGAAAGCTTCGCGTCCGAGTAGTGCTTGATAGCCACTTTGGAACGGAGTGATGTGGAAGGTTAAATGTTCGCTACGGAAGTTATCGGGGAAGCCGAATATAAATTTTAGTAGCAGGGAGCCCGTGCAATGAGCCCCTGGGCCTGGCGTTACTCCTTTAAAGGTAGTATTGCTATGGAAATTTTTTGTTGGGTCTATCCCCATTTCACGGATTGTATCCTGATATATCAGGTTTAGACTGCTGCCACCATCCATCAGGACTCGTGTGAAGTGGTATCCGTCAATTATTGGGTCTAATATCAGGGCAGCCCATCTTGCACGCCGGATACTTGCTGAGTAATCATGATGGTCGAAAGTGATCGGTTGAGACGATCAGTGGTAGGACTCCGCGGTGATAGGCCCTTGGGCATATTTTTCTGGGAGTGCCGTTTTGTTTCTTCCCTTGATCATGTCTAACACATTTACTATTTTGACTTCTGGGGGAAATTTCTTTTGTTCCCCAGTGTCTTGCTTGAGAGGCTCATCCTCATCTTTGCTTGGTGTATCCTCCCCCTTCTGTACGGCGTTGAGCTTGCCGGACTGCTTGAAGACCCAACATTCTCTGTGGGTATGATTAGTAGGTTTACCAGGGGTGCTATGGATCTGACATATTTGGTCCATTATTTTGTTTAGGCTGGACAGTTCATCTCTGGCGCCTTTAGAGGGCGGCTTTTGCTGACCTGGCCGAGAGCTTTTGAATCCGGCGTTTACTGCCGTGCTCTTCGTGATGTCTTCTTTATTCCAGCGTTTGTTATTGCTGTTGCGCCGTGATTTCCCATTTCCATCTCTAACTTCAGATGTACTGGGGTCGCTGGTGCTGCATCTGGCTAGCCAACTGTCCTCACCCGCACAAAAGCGGGTCATGAGGCTTGTTAATGCTGCCATTGTTCTCGGCTTTTCTTGGCCGAGGTGTCTGGCAAGCCATTCGTCACTGACGCTATGCTTAAAAGCTGCCAAGGCTTCGGCGTCCGGACAGTCGACAATTTGGTTCTTTTTAGTAAGAAACCTGTTCCAAAGTTTTCGGGCTGACTCTCCAGGCTGTTGAGTTATATGACTCAAATCGTCCGCGTCCGGAGGTCGGACATAAGTCCCTTGAAAATTTTCCCGAAAAGCGTCTTCGAGCTCTTCCCAGCTTCCAATGGAGTTTTCGGGGAGGCCTTTAAGCCAGTGACGAGCTGGCCCTTTGAGCTTGAGGGGTAAGTGAAGGAAATATGCCCTAGAGGCAATAATAAAGTTATTATTTATTTCCTTATATCATGATAAATTTTTATTATTCATGCTAGAATTGTATTAACCGGAAACATAATACATGTGTGAATACATAGACAAACAGAGTGTCACTAGTATGCCTCTACTTGACTAGCTCGTTGATCAAAGATGGTTATGTTTCCTAACCATAGACATGAGTTGTCATTTGATTAACGGGATCACATCATTAGGAGAATGATGTGATTGACTTGACCCATTCCGTTAGCTTAGCACTTGATCGTTTAGTTTGTTGCTATTGCTTTCTTCATGACTTATTCATGTTCCTATGACTATGAGATTATGCAACTCCCGTTTACCGGAGGAACACTTTGTGTGCCACCAAACGTCACAACGTAACTAGGTGATTATAAAGGTGCTCTACAGGTGTCTCCAAAGGTACTCGTTGGGTTGGCGTATTTCAAGATTAGGATTTGTCACTCCGATTGTCGGAGAGGTATCTCTGGGCCCACTCGGTAATGCACATCACTATAAGCCTTGCAAGCATTGCAACTAATGAGTTAGTTGCGGGATGATGTATTATAGAACGAGTAAAGAGACTTGCCGGTAACGAGATTGAACTAGGTATTGAGATACCGACGATCGAATCTCGGGAAAGTACATACCGATGACAAAGGGAATAACGTATGTTGTTATGCGGTCTGACCAATAAAGATCTTCGTAGAATATGTAGGAGCCAATATGGGCATCCAGGTCCCGCTATTGGTTATTGACCAGAGAGGTGTCTCGGTCATGTCTAGTTTATCCTCCGTCATAGTTTATCCTCCGTCAAGAAACACCAAGCCGTGTGCCAGCAACCCCGTCCCCTCTAGTTTATCCTCCGTCATAGTTTTCGTAGTGCTTAGGTGAAGCCCGGCGGAGATTGTTCTTCACCAACACCGTCACCACGCCGTCGTGCTGCCCGAACTCATCTACTACTTCGCCCCTCTTGCTGGATCAAGAAGGCGAGGACGTCACCGAGACGAACGTGTGCAGAACTCGGAGGTGCCGTGCTTTCGGTACTTGGATCGGTCGGGCGTGAAGACGTACGACTACATCATCCGCGTTGATATAATGTCAGGACCCCGATTCCAAGTCACATCGATCTAGCCAGTAACACCTCATATCACTTTGCGGCCTCACGCACGGTATTCCCACGGGTGTCGCCTTACCATGGCCCGGGACCGTTTGCGCCTTTTGGCTCACGTATATGATAGTGTCGCTAGCATCCATATGACAGAGAACCCGGGACGACATGACTAGTCGTGAACCCAAAGTGGCACTAACTTACGGGGACATGCATACATGAATCAACATCGAGCATGTCGGTCAGCAGCGTGCGAATCCGGGCTGTAGCACTGGGCTAACAGGACTCTAGGAACCCGGGCTGTAGCAGGCTAGGCAGGACTATGGATGTCACCGCGTGACATTTCCCCAAAGGGACAGACACAGGAACGAAGTGAATCACATGCCGGCCAGTCAAGTGCTCTGGAGCAGTAGTGCCGGGCTAGCAGGACTCCAGTGAACCGGGCTGTAGCGGACTACTATGGCTCATGGAAGCACAAGACTACATTTCCCCATAAGAGAGGCTACCAAGGATAAACAACTAGGTTGTCGGATCCCGCACATACCAAGCATTTCAGTCATACACACAATATGCTCAATATGTGCAATACAACATGGCATCACAACAAGACTCTACGACTCAGAGTATTTATTCATTAGACACCGAGGAGCGAGATATTAGAAACAAGGGTCTCATGACCCAACATACAGAGCATACAAGCAACAAGCACATGCGGAAGCTTAACTTGTCTGAGTACAGACAACTACAAATGAAGAAGGCTCAGAAGCCTGACTATCTACAAGACCCTCCCAAGGGTACACGATCGTAGCTGAGGTAACAAGCTAAACGTCGAAGTCCACGTGGAACTACTAGCGAGACTAAAGTCTCTCTGCAAAACATAAATTAAGCAAACATGAGTACAAATGTACCCAGCAAGACTTACATCAGAACTAACTACATATGCATCGGTATCAACAATGGGGGTGGTGGAGTTTAACTGCAGCAAGCGAGCTTTGACTCAGTGCCTAACCTGAACTACGACTGCAAGTAACTCTTTTGAGGTGGCGCACACGAGTCCACAAATTCACCATATCAATACACCACTATGGATCCGCTCCCATCTCCCTACGAGAACGCCATCCATAGCACTCACGCTTATCTTGCGCATTTTAGAGTATCCACTTTCACTTGTCTATGAACTATGCAAGGGGTCCAAGTTTCCATATTTGAGCAATCCGGCTATTCGAATAGATAATGATAACCCTGCAGGGGTGTACTTCTTCACACACGCTCTCGCCACTTATCGCCCTGTACACGTCATGTACCTCGGCAACCTTCAAGCGGAAGCCGGGCGAGGGAGTCGGCCACGACCTGACTAACCAACAAGTCTCTAGTCTAGGTTTATCGCCTATTCGGGTTCCATCCGCAAGGAGATCTGGCCGGGGTGTCGCTCACGGCCCCAAACGATGTGTGCAGGGTTCCCAAGCCCACCATCCGGGTGCCACTTGGTGCACCGTGCCACTGTGCCTAGTCTGTCCCAAGCCCACCTGTACCGGGTGCCACTTGGTAGACTACTAACACTACCTACAAACACCAGAAACTAGTTGCAACTCCTGGACAGAGATCAGGTTGATTAATAAGTCGAGAGGGGCACTTAAGCATTCCAATGCGTGGTAGTAACTGTTCATGGATCACAAACACAGAACTCAGTTCCTGAGGACGGCTGTAATGAGACAACCCACCATGTACTCCTACATGGCCTCTCACCGCTACCTTTACCAAATCGTGTTCACACACTTAGCTCACACACAGTAGGACATGTTCAACACCAATCCAATTCATCCCCGACGAATCAGACCTGACTCAACTCTAAGTAGTAGCACGCATGACAAACAAGGATGAATGAGTAGGCACATCAGGGCTCAAACAACTCCTACTCATGCTAGTGGGTTTCATCTATTTACTGTGGCAATGACAGGTCATGCAGGGGAAAGGGGTTCAGCTACCGCAGCATGTAACCGTTGAAACGTTGTTGTCCTAATGTAGTAAAAGAGAGCAGGAGCGAGAGTGGGATTGTATCGGAATGAACAAGGGGGTTTTGCTTGCCTGGCACTTCTGAAGATAGTATAGTTCTTCATCGGTGTCATCGATCACATCGTCGGAACCACATCTATCGAGAGGGGACAAACACCGACAACTGAGAAAGAACTCAATCAACACATGACGATATGCAACAATATGATGCATGCTATGACATGGCAATATGAATGTGTTTTGGGCTAATGCAAGCTAGAACATATTGAAATGAGTCCAGTTGAACCAAGGATTCAAATGCAAACCCATTTTATGAAGTCATATTAGTGAATTAACTTGTTTCACCTAAACAGCAAGGTTAAAGTGTTCTAACATGCATGAAACTAGCATAAATGGATGGATTGGATTTTTCTGATAATTTTTCATATATAATTTATCTTATTTGGAGTTATAGATAATTTTCTATGATTTTTAGAAGTTTTGGGCATTTTCTGGAATTTTCTAATTACTTTAAATCCAGAAAATCAATTACTGCATCAGCATTGCGTCTGGGTGACATCAGCAGGGACAATAGGCCGGTCCTGGTCAAACCTGACTAGTGGGGCCCACTGGTTAGTGACCTAGAACAGGCTAGTGACATAGACAGGTGGGGTCCGGTCAATAGGTGACGTGGCCAGGTCAAACTGACCTGTGGGGCCCTTGTGGTTAGTTAAACCTAAATAGAAACTAAACCAGGTTAATTAGAGAGTGGGGCCCATCCGTCAGTGAGCTAGGGGTTAGTTTAGTGGCGTCATTAGCCACTAAATATGGTGCCACGTCGGCACGGCCGGGGTTAAGCCGCCGGCGACGTCCAGAGACGGCGGCGATGCTCGGGTTTTGCTTTCCGGCGACCATATGGGCGGCGAAGTGCGTCTACGCGATGAGGAGGCTCGTCCGTGTCGGGTGGTGCACGCAGAAGAAGCTCCGGTGGCCTAGGTCGACGGCGGCGGCAACTTGCGCGGCGGCCGGAGTTCGGGCGCGGACGGTGTCGATGCTACGGTGCACAAGAGGAGAAGACGAAGAGTGCTACATGCTCCTGGGAGTGTGCTGAGCGCGCTGATGGGCTCGGACGCGAGGTACAGCAGCTGTGGCCGCGGCGGCGCCATGGCCGGCGGCGAGGAGCTCTCGGGTGTGGCAGCAGGCATGGCTAGAGCTCGAGCGCGAGGGGGGAACATGGGGGAAAGAAGGCGGGGCTCACGGCGAATCTTTTGGTGCGGACGGCGAGCTCGGGGAGGTCCCGTAGCCGGCGAATCGATGACAGCGGTGGTCGGCCCCCGAGGACGAGGACGACGGCGATGGCGAGGTTGAAGGGCTCCCGGGCTTGTTTTGTTCTTCTCGTCGACGTGCGGAGCCGCGGCAGAGCCTAGGGATACGGTGGGAAGGTCAGGCGAGCTCAGTGGGCGCGTTGGCAGCGAGCGGCGGCGGCGGCGGCTCTCTGTTCGGGCGAAGAACGAAGAGGAAGAGGGGAAAATGGCCAGGGAAGAAGGGGGGTCAGCACGACCTCGTCCACGTGTCCTGGGCGCGGGGTTGGGGGGAAGGAGGCATCGACACGGCGAAGCAGGAGGTGGCCGGGGTGCACCTGCGTGCATTGGCCATGCGCGCCCGTCCCTCTGGCAAGAGGAAGACGACAGGAGGAGGTGGGCTAGGCCAGGTGGCTAGGCTGGCCGACTGGGCCGGCCAGGTGGGCTGCAGGTGAGACCAGGTGAGTCCTTCTCTCTCTCTCTCTCTCTCTCTCTCTCTCTCTTTTATTTATGTTTTCTATTTATTTTGATTTGTTTTGAGTTGGTAAAAATACTAACTCATTTTGTAAAATCCTCACAAAAATTGTGGGCACTATTTGAATTATTTCCAACAGCCCCCAATTGTTTTCAGAAGTATTGAAGCATTTAAAATATTTATAGGCATTAAATGCTCCAATTCAAATACAATATGATTTAACTCAAAAATCCATAAATGTCCAAGAAATATGCTCATCATTTTTGGCAGAGGTTTTCACCTTTATCATAAATCATGAACATTTTCGAAGGGCATTTTGGCTTTATTGATAATGATTTTATGTTGAACCTATTTGATTTGATCTGGTGCTAGGGTTTGATCAATCCCCATTTCAATTTCAAAAGAATTTAAACATGATGCAACACGTGACTAGCTAGCTCAGAGCATAACAGAACTAGGGATGTGACAACTCGCCCCCACTAAACAAGAATCTCGTCCCGAGATTCAAGAAGTGGAGTAAGAAGACAGAGGGGTCACGAAACTATCACAGTCTTCTCGATCCAACTGCCCTTCTCGAAGGTACCAATATATTGCATCACATTGATCTTGACGTCTTTGTCTTCGAGATCTTCATCCAACACGATGACGACGGAAGGAAACTCTACAGGAAACGATCTTCTCAAAGATCAAGCAACTCAAAATCAACTCATGGAGTGAGACGTTGAAACATCTCTTGGGCTGAGACACAAAACACACATCGAGAGAGATGGGAGGTAATAGATGACAGGGGTTCAAATTTGTAGGCAAGAATTCCACGCTGGAGTAGGATGGTGCATGGTTTCAATGTAGCGAGGAAGTAATTGCCATGATTCCATAACGGAACACCTTAGGGAAAGGTGACTCATAGAGTATTTCCCTTAAGTGGCAAAAGGAATTACTTTTGATACAAAGATCATTGAAACTCTTTATACGAGCCTGAGGTAATCACAATCGATCATTGGAAGGGGTTCGAAAGAATGGCATACTCCGACTAGGATGGATGATGTGGACTACCTTGTTGAAGACAACGCAAGGGATGATTTTGCTTGCGCGTGCTCTCAAGAACTTGAGCATTTCCATATTCATCAAGGTTCTACCAACATCCGTGCCGAGGATCCTGGCAACACTTCCTACTACCATGATGAATAGTGATGGTCAATGCAGATGCATAGAAAGACAACCCTTTCTTAGGTTTCACCTTAGCGAGGCCAATGGAATGAAATCTGGATGATCGACCAAGAGACATTTAGCACTCCACTTCTAATGTTCTCCTTGATGTGCTAGCGTAATCCATTCATAGATATGGTTTGATATCTAGAACATCAAGTAAAGGCCGGGCTTCGGGAACACAAAAATCCATAAGGAACAACTATTGGAATAAATTCTACAAGATCCTTATGGGGAGGTGGCCAACTTTCTCAATCAAGATACTACAATAATAAGTCTTCTAGTTGGGTGTGTTGGCCACAACATCCACTTTACCGGGTTACAGAGAGACCCATATTATAGTTCTTGAGGAACGTTCCAACCATCATATCTGCCTGAGATTCAGATCTGGCTAGTGTCAGGATAATCCAGACTCATCAAGTCTAGAAAGAAAAATGAAAGTTTGCAACACAATTCGACGATATGACGTTGCGAGATTCTCGGGGAAATGAACTACGGTAGTAAGCTCCAAAACATGAGCTGGTTCTGCTAACACATGTGAACATGTTGTCCCAGACAAGCATCACCACGTGGTAGTCTTATAATAAAAACACTACCGAGTTCAGTGGGGAACCATCAACAATGATAACAAAGTCCTTGCATAAGGCATACTCTTAAGAAGGAACTTCTTCTCCTTGAACAAAACAATCAGTGGCTTGGTGTGCTAGGGAATACATATGGAGTGGAGGCAATTAATCTACCAAACCATATAATACGTTCACACATGCATAACTAACTTGGGATAGTACCAGAGGAAACAAAACAATCTTTCTCGAACTCATGGTGGCAACTTGCTCCAAATGCACATGAATTTGAGGAAGTCACTTCTTCCATCCAAGCATAAGCTTCATGAACGGAACATGAAGGCATTTCTTACAAAGTTTCCAATACTAGGTTGATGTTCGACATGAATCATGGGGAATACAAAATGCTACTGATGGGCTCAACAACAACTCATCGAAATTTCCATATCACTGGACTTCCACCATCATGTGAACATGGTGATAGCATTGGTCAGACCAAAAGATCTAATGGTGTATGCTCGAGGGATCAACCACGAGTAAGACAACATTACAAACATCGTTGGTTCTGATTTGATTTGACGATAGCCCATATCCAAATCAAAGTTGATAAGACAATAGGTCCAACAACTAATCACAGGGACCAATCGATGAAGATATCATCTTTCTTCAACACACACACACAAAAAGATATCACTTATCATGAACTAAGTCAGACAAGTTTCCATCTTCCAACTCTCCAAGTTGTTGTTTAGCTTAACCAACTAGCTCGGGGGTATCCAACACAAATTCTTGGAGAAATAGCGGTTTATAGAAAATTCAACTTGATCACGAAGTCAACATAGCGGTCAGGTGATAACCAGGTAATACTTCCGAGAAGATATTTGGAAAATCATGAACCACCGATATGTTACTAAGCTCAAGATCAATCTTGCTTTTCAGGGCAAGACGATATGATCAAGAAGCGAGGGATTGTCACAATCCTAACTCATTGATCGATGAGTGCACCCGGAAATATGGACTAGGCGGCACGATCAATCTTAGGATGATGATTCAATAACTATCACGCTAAGAATGAGAGTAATGTCCATTAACTACCAAGCAACAAGGTTGCTAGGAGTATTGATTTCACACATCACAGTTCACTTGTCGGCATTCCGGTTACAACAACACGGGACCAAGGAATGGATAATGATGGCGAGAAGTATCACTTCGTCAAGAATTCATAAGAGGTGGTGCAATTCTCATGACATTCTTGACATAAAGATGGTAACACTTCAAGGTAGAACAGAGCAAAAGCTGGATTGGCATTTTGATCCACGGAATACAACTACTTTGACCCAATCCTCGAAGTGGACAAGGTACTGGAGTTTGTTTCTCCTAGTCATTTCAGAATAGAATGGCTTGACTGACCATAAGAATATGAGGTAACGGTGAGCATGAATGCATGACATGCTCTTTCCTATCAAATGATAGACGGAGATCAGGATAACAACTAAAGAGGGACAACTCAATGGAACATATATCTTTCTGAGTTGTGGATGCATAGATTAGTATGTTATTTCTTCCAGATAACCCATGTAGAAAGGTTGAACTGGCAGAGTCACAATATAGAATGGAGAACTCATCAAAAGCACTTTGGTTGTGATCTTTTGGTTCAAAAGAACTTCTGCCAAAAGCAGTTCATGGTATTTGGAAGAAGGAAATACCACAGACCTCGAGGACTATCACAAAGGTTAATAATATCCTAAAGGTACGAGCAACACTATCAACACGAGGTAAGTAGAGTGAATCTTGGGTCGAGAACCCAAGAGAAGAATACCTACTACTAAATGGCATCACGGGATGCTTTCGAGAATGGTGGCCAGAATCATCACACTGGGGATACAAAAGCATTGCTAAATTCTCGAGGACACCTAGGGTCATAATACTAACTCCAACATACACGTCAAGGCAACGGAGTACCTTAACACACCGATTAGTGTGCTTAATCTGGCCCAAAATTCAACGGGAACATGGAGGAAAGATTTGCAAGTGCATCAGACTATTTAGAAACCTGGGAAGACTCGGACAGCATAACGGCTGTAATTGCTCAAAAAGATTTGAGACAACCTGCAAATATGGCGGCATAGCCACTCAACATCACAATATCAAGGTTCTGAGGCCAGCTATGAACATATGGAAGTAGTAGGAGCTGAACTGAGGCTTGAACTCAACAATCCTAGGCAACTACGGTTTAGTAACACGTCATCCTGGGAGATAGAAGAGAAGCCTAGTTCTTAACCCCGTAGAAAAGATAAGATGACTCAGATCAGAAGGTCATGAGGATAAGGAGTAAAAAGAGCCTTACGTTCCCTTCCACAATCAATTCCCTTATATAACTAAAGCATTTCTAGACACGACTTCGACGAGCTTGGCTTGGTAATCCTACAGACAGTCAGGCTCTGATACCAAAGCTGTCAGGACCCCGATTCCAAGTCACATCGATCTAGCCGGTAACACCTCATATCACTTTGCGGCCTCACACACGGTATTCCCACGGGTGTCGCCTTACCATGGCCCGGGACCGTTTGCGCCTTTTGGCTCACGTATATGATAGTGTAGCTAGCATCCATATGACAGAGAACCCGGGCCGACATGACTTGTTGTGAACCCAAAGTGGCACTAACTTACGGGGACATGCATACATGAATCAACATCGAGCATGTCGGTCAGCAGCGTGCGAATCCGGATTGTAGCACTGGGCTAATAGGACTCTGGGAACCCGGGCTATAGCAGGCTAGGCAGGACTCCAGATGTCACCGCGTGACATTTCCCCAAAGGGACAGACACAGGAACAAAGTGAATCACATGCCGGCCAGTCAAGTGCTCTGGAGCAGTAGTGCTGGGCTAGCAGGACTCCGGTGAACCGGGCTGTAGCGGACTACTATGGCTCATGGAAGCACAAGACTACATTTCCACATAAGAGAGGCTACCAAGGATAAACAACTAGGTTGTCGGATCCCACACATACCAAGCATTTCAGTCATGCACACAATATGCTCAATATGTGCAATACAACATGGCATCACAACAAGACTCTATGACTCAGAGTATTTATTCATTAGACTCCGAGGAGCGAGATATTACAAACATGGGTCTCATGACCCAACATACAGAGCATACAAGCAACAAGCACATGCGGAAGCTTAACTTGTCTGAGTACAGACAACTATAAATGAAGAAGGCTCAGAAGCCTGACTATCTACAAGACCCTCCCAAGGGTACACGATCGTAGCTGAGGTAACAAGCTAAACGTCGAAGTCCACATGGAACTACTAGCGAGACTAAAGTCTCTCTGCAAAACATAAATTAAGCAAACGTGAGTACAAATGTACCCAGCAAGACTTACATCAGAACTAACTACATATGCATCGGTATCAACAAAGGGGGTGGTGGAGTTTAACTGCAGCAAGCCAGCAACACAGAACTCAGTTCCTGAGGACGGCTGTAATGAGACAACCCACCATGTACTCCTACATGGCCTCTCACCGCTACCTTTACCAAATCGTGTTCACACACTTAGCTCACACACAGTAGGACATGTTCAACACCAATCCAATTCATCCCCGACGAATCAGACCTGACTCAATTCTAAGCAGTAGCAGGCATGACAAACAAGGATGAATGAGTAGGCACATCAGGGCTCAAACAACTCCTACTCATGCTAGTGGGTTTCATCTATTTACTGTGGCAATGACAGGTCATGCAGGGGAAAGGGGTTCAGCTACCGCAGCATGTAACCGTTGAAACGTTGTTGTCCTAATGTAGTAAAAGAGAGCAGGAGCGAGAGTGGGATTGTATCGGAATGAACAAGGGGTTTTTGCTTGCTGGCACTTCTGAAGATAGTATAGTTCTTCATCGGTGTCATCGATCACATCGTCGGAACCACGTCTATCAAGAGGGGACAAACACCGGCAACTGAGAAAGAACTCAATCAACACATGACGATATGCAACAATATGATGCATGCTATGACATGGCAATATGAATGTGTTTTGGGATAATGCAAGCTAGAACATATTGAAATGAGTCCAGTTGAACCAAGGATTCAAATGCAAACCCATTTTATGAAGTCATATTAGTGCATTAACTTGTTTCACCTAAACAGCAAGGTTAAAGTGTTCTAACATGCATGAAACTAGCATAAATGGATAGATTGGATTTTTCTGATAATTTTTCATATATAATTTATCTTATTTGGAGTTATAGATAATTTTCTATGATTTTTAGAAGTTTTGGGCATTTTCTGGAATTTTCTAATTACTTTAAATCCAGAAAATCAATTACTGCATCAGCATTGTGTCTGGGTGACATCAGCAGGGACAATAGGCCGGTCCTGGTCAAACCTGACTAGTGGGGCCCACTGGTTAGTGACCTAGAACAGGCTAGTGACATAGACAGGTGGGGTCCGGTCAACAGGTGACGTGGCCAGGTCAAACTGACCTGTGGGGCCCTTGTGGTTAGTTAAACCTAAACAGAAACTAAACCAGGTTAATTAGAGAGTGGGGCCCATCCGTCAGTGAGCTAGGGGTTAGTTTAGTGGCATCATTAGCCACTAAAGATGGTGCCACGTCGGCACGGTCGGGGTTAAGCCGCCGGCGACGTCCAGAGACGGCGGCGATGCTCGGGTTTTGCTTTCCGGCGACCATATGGGCGGCGAAGTGCGTCTACGCGACGAGGAGGCTCATCCGCGTCGGGTGGTGCACTCAGCAGCAGCTCCGGTGGCCTAGGTCGACGGCGGCGGCAACTTGCGCGGTGGCCGGAGTTCGGGCGCGGACGGTGTCGATGCTACGATGCACAAGAGGAGAAGACGAAGAGTGCTACGTGCTCCTGGGAGTGTGCTGAGCGCGCTGATGGGCTCGGATGCGAGCTACAGCAGCTGTGGCCGTGGCGGCGCCATGGCCGGCGGCGAGGAGCTCTCGGGTGTGGCAGCAGGCATGGCTAGAGCTCGAGCGCGAGGGGGGAACAGGGGGGAAAGAAGGCGGGGCTCACGACGAATCTTCTGGTGCGGACGGCGAGCTCGGGGAGGTCCCGTAGCCGGCGAATCGACGACAGCGGTGGTCGGCTCCCGAGGACGAGGACGACGGCGATGGCGAGGTTGAATGTCTCCCGGGCTTGTTTTGTTCTTCTCGTTGACGTGCGGAGCCGCGGCGGAGCCTAGGGATACGGTGGGAAGGTCAGGCGAGCTCGGTGGGCGCGTTGGCAGCGAGCGGCGGTGACGGCGGCTCTCTATTCGGGCGAAGAACGAAGAGGAAGAGGGTAAAATGGCCAGGGAAGAAGGGGGGTCAGCACGGCCTCGTCCACATCTCCTGGGCGCGGGGTTGGGGGAAGGAGGCATCGACATGGCGAAGTAGGAGGTGGCCGGGGCGCACCTGCGTGCATCGGCCACGCGCGCCCGTCCCTCTGGCAAGAGGAAGACGACAGGAGGAGGTGGGCTAGGCCAGGTGGCTAGGCTGGCCGACTGGGCCGGCCAGGTGGGCTGCAGGTGAGACCAGGTGAGTCCTTCTCTCTCTCTTTTATTTATGTTTTCTATTTATTTTGATTTGTTTTGAGTTGGTAAAAATACTAACTCATTTTGTAAAATCCTGACAAAAATTGTGGGCACTATTTGAATTATTTCCAACAGCCCCCAATTGTTTTCAGAAGTATTGAAGCATTTAAAATATTTATAGGCATTAAATGCTCCAATTCAAATACAATATGATTTAACTCAAAAATCCACAAATGTCCAAGAAATATGCTCATCATTTTTGGCAGAGGTTTTCACCTTTATCATAAATCATGAACATTTTTGAAGGGCATTTTGGCTTTATTGAAAATGATTTTATGTTGAACCTATTTGATTTGATCTGGTGCTAGGGTTTGATCAATCCCCATTTCAATTTCAAAAGAATTTAAACATGATGCAACACGTGACTAGCTAGCTCAGAGCATAACAGAACTAGGGATGTGACATATAACGCTTCCGCGAATGGTCTACGAGGGTACGTAGACAACACTCTCCCCTCTCGTTGCTATGCATCACCATGATCTTGCGTGTGCGTAGGAATTTTTTTGAAATTACTACGTTCCCCAACACTGGTATCCGAGCCTAGGTTTTATGCGTTGATGTTGTGCACGAGTAGAACACAAGTGAGTTGTGGGTGATATAAGTCATACTGCTTACCAGCATGTCATACTTTGGTTCGGCGGTATTGTTGGATGAAGCGGCCCGGACCGACATTACGCGTACGCTTACGCGAGACTGGTTCTACCGACGTGCTTTGCACACAGGTGGCTGGCGGGTGTCAGTTTCTCCAACTTTAGTTGAACCAAGTGTGGCTACGCCCGGTCCTTGCGAAGGTTAAAACAGCACCAACTTGACAAACTATCATTGTGGTTTTGATGCGTAGGTAAGAACGGTTCTTGCTAAGCCCGTAGCAGCCACGTAAAACTTGCAACAACAAAGTAGAGCACGTCTAACTTGTTTTTGCAGGGCATGTTGTGATGTGATATGGTCAAAACATGATGCTAAATCTTATTGTATGAGATGATCATGTTTTGTAACCGAGTTATCGGCAACTGGCAGGAGCCATATGGTTGTCGCTTTATTGTATGCAATGCAATCGCCCTGTAATGCTTTACTTTATCACTAAGCAGTAACGATAGTCGTGGAAGCATATGATTGGCGAGACGACAATGATGCTATGATGGAGATCAAGGTGTCGCGCCGGTGATAATGGTGATCATGAAGGTGCTTTGGAGATGGAGATCACAAGCACAAGATGATGATGGCCATATCATATCACTTATATTGATTGTATGTGATGTTTATCTTTTATGCATCTTATCTTGCTTTGATTGACGGCAGCATTATAAGATGATCTATCACTAAATTTCAAGATAAAAGTGTTCTCCCTGAGTATGCACCGTTGCCAAAGTTCGTCGTGCCCAGACACCATGTGATGATCGGGTGTGATAAGCTCTACGTCCATCTACAACGGGTGCAAGCCAGTTTTTGCACACGCAGAATACTCAGGTTAAACTTGACGAGCCTAGCATATGCATATATGGCCTCGGAACACTGAGACCAAAAGGTCGAGCGTGAATCATATAGTAGATATGATCAACATATTAATGTTCACCATTGAAAGCTACTCCATTTCCTGTGATGATCGGTTATGGTTTAGTTGATTTGGATCACGTGATCACTTAGAAGACTAGAGGGATGTCTTTCTAAGTGGGAGTTCTTAAGTAATATGATTAATTGAACTTTAATTTATCATGAACTTAGTCCTGGTAGTATTAGCATATCTATGTTGTAGATCAATTGCTCGTGATATTGCTCCCCGTTTAATTTTTTAAATATTCCTAGAGAAAACTATGTTGAAAAATGTTAGTAGCAATGATGCGAATTGGATCCGTGATCCGAGGATTAACCTCATTGCTGCACAGAAGAATTATGTCCTTGATGCACCGCTAGGTGACAGACCTATTGCAGGAGCAGATGCAGACGTTATGAACGTTTGGCTAGCTCAATATGATGACTACTTGATAGTTTAGTGCACCATGCTTAACGGCTTAGAATCGGGACTTCAAAGACATTTTGAACGTCATGGACCATATGAGATGTTCTAGGAGTTGATGTTAAATATTTTAAGCAAATACCCGAGTTGTGAGATATGAAATCTCCAACAAGTTCTATAGCTAAAAGATGGAGGAGAATAGCTCAAGCAGTGAGCATATGCTCAGATTGTCTGGGTACTACAATCGCTTGAATCAAGTGGGAGTTAATCTTACAGATAAGATAGTGATTGACAGAGTTCTCTAGTCACCATCACCAAGTTACTAGAACTTCGTGATAAACTATAGTATAAAAGGGATGACGAAAACGATTCCCGAGCTCTTCGTGATGTTGAAATCGACGAAGGTAGAAATCAAGAAAGAGCATCAAGTGTTGATGATTGACAAGAACACTAGTTTCAAGAAAAGGGCAAAGGGAAGAAAGGGGAACTTCAAGAAGAACGGCAAGCAAGTTGCTGCTCAAGTGAAAAACCCAAGTCTGGACCTAAGCCTGAAACTGAGTGCTTCTACTGCAAAGGGAATGGTCATTGGAAGTGGAACTACCCCAAGTATTTGGCGGATAAGAAGGATGGCAAAGTGAACAAAGGTATATTTGATATACAGATTATTGATGTGTATTTTACTAGTGTTCGTAGCAACCCCTCGGTATTTGATACTGGTTCAGTTGCTAAGAGTAGTAACTCGAAACGGGAGTTGCAGAATCAACAGAGACTAGTTAAGGGTGAAGTGACGATGTGTGTTGGAAGTGGTTCCAAGATTGATATGATCATCAACGCACACTACCTATACTTTTGGGATTAGTGTTGAACCTAAATAAGTGTTGTTTGGTGTTTGCGTTGAGCATGAATATGATTTGATCATGTTTATTGCAATACAGTTATTCATTTAAGTAAGAGAATAAATTGTTGTTCTGTTTACATGAATAAAACCTTATATGGTTACACACCCAATGAAAATGGTTCGTTGGATCTTGATTGTAGTGATACACATATTCATAATATTAAAACCAAAAGATGCAAAGTTAATAATGATAGTGCAACTTATTTGTGGCACTGCCGTTTAGGTCATATTGGTGTAAAGCGCATGAAGAAAATCCATGCTGATGGGCTTTTGGAATCACTTGATTATGAATCAGTTGATGCTTGCGAACCATGCCTCATGGGCAAGATGACTAAGACTCCGTTCTCCAGAATAATGGAGCAAGCAACAGATTTGTTGGAAATCATACATACTGATGTATGTGGTCCGATGAACATTGAGGCTCGCGGCAGGTATCATTTTTTTCTGATCTTCACAGATAATTTGAGCAGATATGAGTATATCTACTTGATGAAACACAAGTCTGAAACATTTGAAAAGTTCAAAGAATTTCAGAGTAAAGTGGAGAATCATCGTAACAAAAACAAAAGTTTCTACGATATGATCGCAGAAGTAAAATATTTGAGTTACAAGTTTGTCCTTCAGTTAAAATAATGTGAAATAGTTTCACTACTCACGCCACCTGGAACACCACAGTGTAATGGTGTGTCCGAACGTCATAACCATACTTTATTGAATATAGTGCAATCTATGATGTTTCTTACCGGTTTACCACTATAGTTTTGGGGTTGTGCATTTGAGACAGCTACATTCACGTTAAAAAGGGCACCATCTAAATACGTTGAGACGACACCGTATGAACTGTGGTTTGGCAAGAAACCAAAGTTGACGTTTCTTAAAATTTGAGGTTGCAATGCTTATGTGAAAAAGTTTCAAACTGATAAGCTCAAACCCAAATTGGAGAAGTGCATCTTCATAGGATACCCAAAAGGAAATGTTGGGTACACCTTCTATCATAGATCCGAAGGCAAGTTATTCATTGCTGAGAATGGATCCTTTCTAGAGAAGGAGTTTCTCTCGAAAGAAGTGAGTGGGAGGAAAGTAGAACTTGATAAGGTAACTGTACCTACTCCCTTATTGGAAAGTAGTTCATCACAGAAATCTGTTCCTGTGACTACTACACCAATTAGTGAGGAAGCTAATGATGATGATCATGTAACTTCAGATCAAGTTACTACCGAACCTCGTAGGTAAACCAGAGTGAGATCCGCACCAGAGTGGTACGGTAATCCTGTTCTGGAGGTCATGTTACTTGACCATGACGAGCCTACGAACTATGAGGTAGCGATGATGAGCCTAGATTCCGCGAAATGGCTTGAGGCCATGAAATATGAGATGAGATCCATGTATGAGAACAAAGTATGGACTTTGATTGACTTTCCCTTTGATCGGCGAGCCATTGAGATTAAATGGATCTTCGAGAGGAAGACAGACACTGATAGTAGTGTTACTATCTACAAAGCTAGAATTGTCGCAAAAAGGTTTTAAGTTCAAGGTGTTGACTACAATGAGAGTTTCTCACTCGTATCTATGCTTAAGTCTGTCCGAATCATGTTAGCAATTTCCACATTTTATGAAATCTGGCAAGTGGATAAACAAAACTACATTCCTTAATGGATTTATTAAAAAGGTTGTATATGATGCAACCAGAAGGTTTTGTCAATCCTAAAGGTGCTAAAAAAATATGCAAGCTCCAGCGATCCATCTATGGACTAGCGCAAGCATCTCGGAGTTGGAATATACGCTTTTATAAGTTGATCAAAGCATATAGTTTTATACAGACTTGCAGTGAAGCTTGTATTTACAAGAAAGTGAGTGGGAGCACTACAGCATTTCTGATAAGTATATGTGAATGACATATTGTTGATCGGAGATAATGTAGAATTATTTTGCAAAGCATAAAGGAGTGTTTGAAAGGAGTTTTTCATAGAAATACCTCGGTGAAGCTGCTTACATATTGAGCATCAAGATCTATAGAGATAGATCAAGACGCTTGATAAGTTTTTCAATGAGTACATACCTTGCAAGATTTTGAAGTAGTTCAAAATGGAACAGTCAAAGAAGGAGTTCTTGCCTGTGTTACAAGGTGTGAAGTTGAGTAAGACTCAAAACCCGACCACGGCAGAAGATAGAGAGAGAATGAAAGTCATTCCCTATGCCTCAGCCATAGGTTCTATAAAGTATGCCATGTTGTGTACCAGACCTATTGTATACCCTGCCCTGAGTTTGGCAAGGGAGTACAATAGTGATCTTGGAGTAGATCACTGGACATTGGTCAAAATTATCCTTAGTGGAATAAGGATATGTTTCTCGATTATGGAGGTGAACAAAGGTTCATCGTAAAGGGTTACGTCTATGCAAGTTTTGACACTGATCCAGATGACTCTAAGTCTCAATCTGGATAAATATTGAAAGTGGGAGCAATTATCTAGAGTTGCTCCATGCAGAGCATGGTTGACATAGAAATTTGCAAAATACTTACGGATCTGAATGTGGCAGACCCGTTGACTAAACTTCTCTCACAAGCAAAACATGATCACACCTCAGTACTCTTTGGGTGTTAATCACATAGCGATGTGAACTAGATTATTGACTCTAGTAAACCCTTTGGGTGTTAGTCACATGTCGATGTGAACTATGGGTGTTAATCACATGGTGATGTGAACTATTGATGTTAAATCACATGGCGATGTGAACTAGATTATTGACTCTAGTGCAAGTGGGAGACTGAAGGAAATATGCCCTAGAGGCAATAATAAAGTTATTATTTATTTCCTTATATCATGATAAATGTTTATTATTCATGCTAGAATTGTATTAACCGGAAACATAATACATGTGTGAATACATAGACAAAAAGAGTGTCTCTAGTATGCCTCTACTTGACTAGCTCGTTGATCAAAGATGGTTATGTTTCCTAACCATAGACAGGAGTTGTCATTTGATTAACGGGATCACATCATTAGGAAAATGATGTGATTGACTTGACCCATTCCATTAGCATAGCACTTGATCGTTTAGTTTGTTGCTATTGCTTTCTTCATGACTTATTCATGTTCCTATGACTATGAGATTATGCAACTCCCGTTTACCGGAGGAACACTTTGTGTGCCACCAAACGTCACAACGTAACTAGGTGATTATAAAGGTGCTCTACAGGTGTCTCCAAAGGTACTTGTTGGGTTGGCGTATTTCAAGATTAGGATTTGTCACTCCGATTGCCGGAGAGGTATCTCTGGGCCCACTCGGTAATGCACATCACTATAAGCCTTGCAAGCATTGCAACTAATGAGTTAGTTGCAGGATGATGTATTACGGAACGAGTAAAGAGACTTGCCAGTAACGAGATTGAACTAGGTATTGAGATACCGACGATCGAATCTCGGGCAAGTAACATACCAATGACAAAGGGAACAACGTATGTTGTTATGTGGTCTGACCGATAAAGATCTTCGTAGAATATGTAGGAGCCAATATGGGCATCCAGGTCCCGCTATTGGTTATTGACCAGAGAGATAGTTCTCGAACCCGTAGGGTCCGCATGCTTAACGTTTGTTGACGATATAGTACTATATGAGTTATGTATGTTGATGACCGAATGTTGTTCGAAGTCCGGGATGAGATCACGGACATGACGAGGAACTCCGGAATGGTCCGAAGATAAAGTTTGATATATGGGATAGTAGTGTTTGATCTCCGGAAGGGGTTCCGGATGATCCCCGGAATGTTTGGGCACGAGAACACTTTATCTGGGCCAAAGGGGAAAGCCCACGAGGCTTTTGGAAAGTGCAAAAGGAAGTTTCGCGGAGACCAGAGGCTAGACGCCAGGAACCCTGGCGTCTAGCCCTGGAGTCCGAGAAGGACTCTTGCCTTTTGGGTGAAACCGACTTTGAGGAAGCTTTTACTCCAAGTTTCGACCCAGGGCTCAACATATAAATAGAGGGGTAGGGCTAGCACCAAAGACACATCAAGAAACACCAAGCCGTGTGCCGGTAACCCCGTCCCCTCTAGTTTATCCTCTGTCATAGTTTTCGTAGTGCTTAGGTGAAGCCCTGCGGAGATTGTTCTTCACCAACACCGTCACCACGCCGTCGTGCTGCCAGAGCTCATGTACTACTTCGCCTCTCTTGCTGGATCGAGAAGGCGAGGACATCACCGAGCCGAACGTGTGCAGAACTCGGAGGTGCCATGCTTTCGGTACTTGGATCGGTTGGACGTGAAGACGTACGACTACATCAACCGCGTTGATATAACGCTTCCGCGAACAGTCTACGAGGGTACGTAGACAACACTCTCCCCTGTCGTTGCTATGCATCACCATGATCTTGCGTGTGCGTAGGAAATTTTTTGAAATTGCTACGTTCCCCAACAGTAAGTACTTGATGGCATGGAGATCATCTCCTCGAGCCATATGGATATGGAGGATATAGTCCTCAATCCAGACCCCAGGGTCTATTGTTCCGTCATATGCCTCTATGTTTACGGGTTTGAATGCCTCTGGAAATTCGTGGTCCAGCACCTCATCGGTGAAACATAGGGGGTGTGCGGCACCCCTGTATCTGGGTGTACCGCGTTGTTCGGATGCTTGTTGTGTTACATTGTATGCTGGGGCGCGCTTGCGTGGTCCATAGATGGATCTGGTTGCGCCGTCCTTTTGGTGCGAGCCCTCACATGGATCGCGTATTGTCTTGTGAGTGGCATTGTTTGCCGCTCTATGTTGGCCGTGAGGTCATCTATCCGGCCAGGTGGCTGTTTTGATTTTTTGTTGTGGGGGGGGGGGGTCTGAGGCCTCCTCATCGAATTCAGGTAGCAACTTCCGCTTTGGGTAGCTCTTGGTGGGGCGATTGTCACCGTACTTCACTGCTGTGTTGAGTACTTTACTCCATCTGATTTGGAGTGTGTCCTGCGCAGCCTTGAGCCTTTGCTTCTGCTTTTTCAGACTCCTCACGGTGGCAACAAGCCTTTGACGGGCATTCTGCTGCTCCGGGTGCCTGTCTGGCGTTATGTCGTCTGGACAATTATCTTTGACAGAATTGGTTTGTTCGGTTTGATTCCCCATATTGCCGTGGTCCGACAGTGGTTCGCCCTGCTCCAACGCTGGGTCTATATGATCGTTATTTCTGCCGAGGCGAGATTTGGGGCGGTGCTTGTGCCGCCGCTTTGACTGCTTCTCGAGGGAACAAGCCTTCGGTGCGTCCTTCCGTTCCTCGTCGTCGTCTTCTTTTGGTGTGTCCACCATGTATACGTGATATGATGAAGTGGACATCCAGCGCCCTGTGGGCGGTGGTTCCTCTTCGCCTCCCGCATTGTTGTCCATACCGTCGATGTCTTTGGAGTCAAAGTCGAGCATGTCGGTTGAGTCATCGACAGCGGCTATTAAGTGGGTGGTGGGGGGCGTCGAATTTCTTCGTCGTCCGCATCCCAATCCTGTTGGCCATAATCCAGCCAGGGCTCTCCTGACAAAGAGAGAGACCTTAGTGAATTCAGAATGTCGCTGAAGGGCGAGTGCTGAAAGATATCCGCGGTGGTGAATTCCATGATCGGCGCCCAATCGAATTTGATTGGCAGAGGCGCGGATGGTTCGGAGTCCGGGAAAGAGTCCGGCACCTTGGAGTCACGGGCTGCACAAAGGGTTAGGCAGGTGTTCGGCTCGATCGCCGTTGAGACTGCAGCCCCTGAGGCGGTGTCTAACCACCCGTCCTCGATTGGCGCAGTTGGCTCCGAACTAAGGGTCGGAGCTGATGAGGGCGCGACCTCTGGGGTACTGTTCGGCGGCAGAGCTAGGGCATACCCATCGCGATAGTGCGGCGCGCTCGGCTGTGGCTCGAATCCATCGAAGATCAAGTCTCCACGGATGTCGGCCGTGTAGTTCAAACTTCCAAATCTGACCTGATGGCCGGGGGTGTAGCTTTCAATCTGCTCCAGATGGCCAAGCGAATTAGCCCGCGGTGCAAAGCCGCCGAATACGAAGAACTGTCCGGGGAGAAAAGTCTCACCCTGGACCGCATCGCTATCGATGATAGTAGGAGCCATCAAGCCTAACGGCGACGACACAGAGGAACTCTCAATGAAAGCACCAATGTCGGTGTCAAAACCGGCGGATCTCGGGTAGGGGGTCCCGAACTGTGCATCTAGGCCGTACGGTAACAGGAGGCAGGGGACATGATGTTTTACCCAGGTTCGGGCCCTCTTGATGGAGGTAAAACCCTATGTCATGCTTGATTAATATTGATGATATGGGTAGTACAAGAGTAGATCTACCACGAGATCAGAGAGGCTAAACCCTAGAAGCTAGCCTATGGTATGATTGTATGTTATGGTTGTTGTCCTAGGGACTAAAACCCTTCGGTTTATATAGACACCGAAGAGGGTTAGGGTTACACAAGGTCGGTTACAAAGGAGGAGATATCCATATACGTATTGCCTAGCTTGCCTTCCACGCCAAGTAGAGTCCCATCCGGACACGAGACGAAGTCTTCAATCTTGTATCTTCATAGTCTAACAGTCCGGCCAATGGAGATAGTCCGGCTGTCCGAAGACCCCCTAATCCAGGACTCCCTAAGGTGCGTTAAAGTAGAATGATACAAGTAGTGCGATAAGCAAAAAGTAGGATTGTTTGACAGGTCACTTCCAAGGGCAAGCTGAGGAATAGTATTAAAGAAAATATTTCACTCGTTATCGTAATTCACCTGGGAGTTCCGTGGTGTGACGTAGCTTTCTGCCTCCTTGGTTGCTGCATCATGTGTTCGGCAATCATGCTGCCGGACAGGGTTTCTAGAGATTAAAGTCCTGAAAAGAGAAAAATAACAAAGCGGGAAGCCCCTAGTGCGGTTTAAGCCGCGTCTTGGGGCGTGCCATAGTTGTGCCCCCCTCCCCGCCTGTGCCCATGGTATTTTTAATGCATAATTATGTATGCGTGGCACGGATTTCGCCGTTTGGCTGGGACCCGGGTGGGGGCCGCATTGCTATGCGAGCTCGGAACATGCCAGGTGGTCTAGTTGCTGATTACTCTGGGCGCGCTTGAAGTTGTCCGAGTCCTTAATCGCCGAACTAGTGGATTGCCTTAAGAGGCTGCTTTGTGCTTCTACTGCGAGGGCCGCAGTGTGCTCCTCCGTGCGGAGAGAGCGCTCTATGTTTCCATTGACTATGATGACCCCCCGAGGTCCTGGAATCTTGAGCTTGAGATATGCATAATGCGGTACCACATTGAATCTTGCGAATGCGGTTCGCCCGAGCAGTGCATGGTAGCCACTGCGGAACGGGACTATGTCGAAGATTAACTCTTCGCTTCGGAAGTTATCCGGGGATCCGAAGACCACTTCCAGTGTGACTGAGCCTGTGCAATGGGCCTCTACACCTGGTATGACGCCTTTCAAGGTCGTTTTTGTGGGTTTGATCCTTGAGGGGTCGATACCCATTTTGCGCACTGTGTCCTGATAAAGCAGGTTCAGGCTGCTGCCGCCATCCATAAGGACTCGAGTGAGGTGAAATCCGTCAATGATTGGGTCTAGGACAAATGCGGTGAATCCACCATGACGGATGCTAGTGGGGTGGTCCCTGCGGTCGAAGGTGATCGGACAGGAAGACCATGGGTTGAACTTTGGGGTGACTGGCTCCAACGCATATACGTCCCTGAGCGCACGCTTCCGCTCCCTCTTGGGGATGTGGGTTGCGTATATCATGTTCACCGTCCGCACTTGAGGGGGGGACCTCTTCTGTCCTCCGGTGTTCGGCTGCCGGGGCTCCTCCTCGTCAACGCTATGTGACCCCTTATCTTTGTTTTCGGCATTTAACTTGTCGGCCTGCTTGAACACCCAACAATCCCTGTTGGTGTGGTTGGCTGGCTTGTCAGGGTGCCGTGTATTTGGCACGAGCGATCAAGTATACGGTCCAAACTGGACGGGCCCGGAGTGCTTCTTTTGAATGGCTTTTTCCGCTGACCGGGTTTAGAGCCTTTGAATCCGGCATTGACTGTCGTATCCTCGGTATTGTCGCTGTTAATGTGGCGCTTATGTTTGTTGCGACGTGATCTGCCATTGCCGTCCTTGGTATCCTAAGTACCATGGTTCTTTGATATGTTATTGCTGCGAGCTAACCAGCTATCTTCTCCCGCACAAAAGCGGGTCATGAGTGTCGTGAGGGCTGCCATAGATTTCAGCTTTTCCTGGCCAAGGTGCCGGGCAAGCCATTCGTCGTGGATGTTGTGCTTGAAAGCTGCTAGGGGCTCTGCATCCGGACAGTCGACGATTTGATTTTTCTTTGTTAGGAACCATGTCCAAAATTGCCTGGCCAATTCCACTGGCTGCTGAATTATGTGGCTTAAGTCATCGGCATCTGTTGGTCGCACATAAGTGCCCTGAAAGTTGTCGAGGAATGCGGCTTCCAGATCTTCACAATAGCCAATGGACTCTGTTGGCATGCTGTTGAGCCAATGCCGAGCTGGTCCTTTGAGTTTGAGTGGGAGGTATTTGATGGCGTGTAGGTCATCACCGTGGGCCATGTGTATGTGCAGGAGGAAATCCTCGATCCATACCGCGGGATCTGTTGTGCTGTCATATGATTCTATATTTACGGGTTTGAAACCCTCTGGGATTTGATGATCCATTACTTCGTCTGTGAAGCATAAGGGGTGTGCGGCGCCTCTGTACTGGGCTATGTCGCGACGCAGCTCGAATGAGTCTTGCCCACTGTGTTCGACCCGGCCGGGCTTACTTTTACTGTATCCGGTGTGACGATTATCGTCTCGCATAGTGGCGCGCCCTCGTGATCCGTAGATCGATCTTGCATGTTTTGCTTTGTCCTCCAATATGTCCCGCAGGTCTGGCGTATTTCCCCATGCCTTTTTATTTGAATGGCGTCGGGGTGCGGGCTGAGCTTTTGGCTGGAATGTTTCTCTGTCGCGGCGACGAGGTGGCCGATCAGCCGCGTCATACGCCGGGGATGTAGGTTTTGGGGCTTCCTCCTCCATTCGGGGTAGCAACCTACACTTTGGGTAACTTTTGGAGGGGCGTTTGAGTTTATATTCCTCGGCCACCAGGACTTCAGTCCATCCGTCAGCTAGCAAATCTTGATCAGCTTAAAGCTGATGCTGCTTTTTCTTAAGGCTATTTGTCGTGGCTATAAGCCTGCGCTTGAAGCGTTCTTGTTCGACGGGATCCTCTGGCACGATGAATTTGTCGTCATCGAGGCTTTGCCTCGTCTTCGGAGGGAGGCATGAATTGTCATCCTCCGCCTCTCCATCTGCTGCTCTCTCTGGAGGGCTGGCTTCTCCATCCTCCTGCCCTAAATCTTGCTGGAGGGGATTGTCGCCGTCTTCGGCACTGTCCGGAGTGCTATTATCTCCTGTGCCGGTATCACCACTTTTGCCTTGGCGGGACTTAGAGCGGCGCCGCTGATGCCGACGCTTGGGTTGCTTTTTGGAGGGGTCATCCTCCGTTGTCTCGTCGCCATTGCCTTCTTTGGGTGTGTCCACCATGTATATATCGTATGATGAGGTGGTTGTCCAGTGCCTTGTGGGCAGTGGTTCCTCTTCGTCTCCCGCATCATCATCCATACCATCGAAGTCGATCATGTCGGTTAAGTCATCAACAGTGGCTACTAAGTGGGTGGTGGGTGGGTGGCGAATTTCTTCGTCATCCGCATCCCAATCCTGCCGGACGTAGTTCGGCCAGGACTCTCCTGACAGGGAGAGAGACCTTAATGAGTTCAGTATGTCGCCAAAGGGCGAGTGCTGAAAAATATCCGCGGAGGTAAACTCCATGATCTGCGCCCAGTCAGATTCGACAGGAACGGGCCCAGGCGGTTCGGAGTCCGTGGCCGGAGAAGGATCCGGCAGTTTAGCAACACGGCTCTCGTGAAGGATAAGGTCGATATTCGGCTCGATCGCCATAGAGGATACGACCTCCGTGGCGGGGTCTATCCACCCGTTCATGGATGGCGCAACTGGCTCCGAATTGAGGGTCGGAGCGGCTGCCGGTGTGATCTCCTGGACACTGTCCGACGGTAGAGCTAAATCGTACCCATCGTGACCGCATGGCGCATAAGGCAGGCGCTCGAATCCATCGAAGATCAAGTCTCCGCGGATATCGGCTGTGTAGTTTAAGCTTCCAAACCTGACCTGATGGCCAGGGGCGTAACTTTCGATCTGCTCCAGATGGCCAAGCGAGTTGGCCCGCAGTGCGAAGCCGCCGAACACAAAGATCTGTCCGGGGAGAAAAGTCTCACCCTGGACTGCATCGCTATCGATGATCGTAGGAGCCATCAGGCCTAATGGCGACGACACAGAGGAACTCTCAATGAAAGCACCAATGTCGGTGTCAAAACCGGCGGATCTCGGGTAGGGGGTCCCGAACTGTGCGTCTAAGGCAGATGGTAACAGGAGGCAGGGGACACGATGTTTTACCCAGGTTCGGGCCCTCTTGATGGAGGTAAAACCCTACGTCCTGCTTGATTTATTTTTGATGATATGAGTATTACAAGAGTTGATCTACCACGAGATCGGAGAGGCTAAACCCTAGAAGCTAGCCTATGGTATGATGGTATGTTGTCCTACGGACTAAAACCCTCCAGTTTATATAGACACCGGAGGGGCTAGGGTTACACAAGGTTGGTTACAAAGGAGGAGATATACATATCCGTATTGCCTAGCTTGCCTTCCACGCCAAGTAGAGTCCCATCCGGACACGAGACGAAGTCTTCAATCTTGTATCTTCATAGTCCAACAGTCCGGCCAAAGGATATAGTCCGGCTGTCCGGAGACCCCCTAATCCAGGACTCCCTCAGGTATGTCTCCGTATAAAATGGTATATGGAAAAGCATGTCACTTACCTCTCGAACTAGAACATAAGGCATATTGAGCTATTAAAGAGCTCAACTATGATTTCAAACTTGCCGGTGAAAAGAGGTTATTTGATATTAGCTCACTTGATGAATGGAGAACCCAAGCTTATGAAAATGCCAAGTTGTTTAAAGAAAAGGTTAAAAGATGGCATGACAAAAGGATACAAAAGCGTGAGTTTAATGTAGGTGATTATGTATTGCTATACAACTCTCGTTTAAGATTTTTTGCAGGAAAACTGCTCTCTAAATGGGAAGGCCCCTATGTTATCGAGGAGGTCTATTGTTCCGGTGCCATAAAAATCAACAACTTCGAAGGCACAAATCCGAAGGTGGTAAACGATCAAAGAATCAAACATTATATCTCAGGTAATCCCATAAATGTTGAAACCAATGTTATTGAAACTGTAACCCTGGAGGAATACATAAGGGACACTTTCCAGAACGTTTCAGACTCCAAAAAGGAATAGGTATGTGGTACGGTAAGTAAACCGACTCCAAAATTTTTTTTAAGGCAATATTTCTCCATTTTGGAATATTTAGAAAAATAGAAAATTAAGTAGCAGACCGGGAAGGACACGAGGGTGGAGGGCGCGCCCTACCCCCCTGGGCGCGCCCCCTGCCTCGTGAGCACCTCGTGTGCCTTCCAAACTCCATTTTCTTGCACGATACGTATTTTGGTCGGTAAAAATTCACTATATAATCTCCCGGGGGTTTTGACTCCTGTATCACACAAAAATCTCCTGTTTTTGTTTCGAGTTGTTTTCTGTCAGGGTTGTCAAGGCCAGGCACTATGTCGTCTCCCTCCTCCTCCAACCATGAGGGCAACGATGCTTGGCTAATGAAGATAGTGCTGAAGAGAGAAGAACCTATGGAGATCAACAAGGATGAAGGGATCGAGAAGGCTGTGGAGGACCAAGTTCCAGCAACAGAAGACACCCTTCAACTGGATCATAATCTTCTTACCCCTACATAAATCGAAGCTTTCAAGATGATTGAGTTGGCTTGTATACAAAATAAGTATCTCACACATGAAAATATTTTGTTGAAGGAGCATATCATCGCACTCAAGGGCATTATCCGCAAGTTAGAAGACCTCCTACGCTCGATGTATGACTATCCGTCATCAACAACTCCACCTTCTTCACCAACCAAGGAGACATAATCACATGGGTATGGGCACTCCCCTTGGCAACAGCCAAGCTTGGGGGAGGTGCCCCAGTATCGTATCACCATCACTTTTATCTTACCGTTTTTCTTAGTTCGATCCTTTTGGTAGTATTTTGATCTAGTAGAATAAAGTTTATGGCATGATCTAGTTGTGAGTTTTGCTTTATTATCCTTCTATGTAATCGAGTCCGTGAGCTATATAATAAAGATTAGTGATTGAGTCAAGGGCTTGCTTATTTTTGCCATGATCCCAAATAAAAGAGAAGAAAAAAAGAAAAAAAAGAAAAAGAAACAAAGAGATCATATGGATCTCATGAAGAGTAATGAGCTCACATAGAAAAAGTATGATGAATAAAAGTTGTTGAGAGTTGATAGGCACAGTTTTGGTCATCATTGCAATTAATAGGAAGTAATAAAGAAAGAGAGGTCTTCACATATAGATATACTATCTTGGACATCTTTTATGATTGTGAGCACTCATTAAAATATGACATGCTAAAGAGTTGACATTGGACAAGGAAGACAACGTAATGGGTTATGTTTTCTTACATCTGAGATGAATTATATTGTCTTGGATCTTCCAACATGATGAGCTTGCCTTTCCCCCTCATGCTAGCCAAATTCTCAGCACCAAGTAGAGATACTACTTGTGCTTCCAAATACCGTTAAACCAGTTTTGCCATGAAAGTCCACCATATCTACCTATGGATTGAGTAAGATCCTTCAAGTAAGTTGTCATCGGTGCAAGCAATAAAAATATTGCTCTCTAAATATGTATGATTGATTGGTGTGGAGGAAATAAGCTTTATACGATCGTGTGATATGGAAATAATAAAAGCGACAGACTGCATAATAAAGGTCCATATCACAAGTGGCAATATAAAGTGACGTTCTTTCGCATTAGGATTTTGTGCATCCAACCATAAAAGCGCATGACAACCTCTGCTTCCCTCTGCGAAGGGCCTATCTTTTACTTTTATCTCCTATACTGCAAAAGAGTCAAGGTGATCTTCACCCTTCCTTTTAACATTTTATCCTTTGGCAAGCACAGTATGTTGGAAAGATTTTGGTATACATGGCTAATTGGATGTGAGTTTTCATGAATTATTACTGTTGACATTACCCTTGAGGTAAAACGTTGGGAGGCAAAACTATAAGCCCCTATCTTTCTCTGTGTCCGATTAAAACTCCATACCCATAAGTATTGAGTGAGTGTTAGCAATTGTGAAAGACTATATGATAGTTGAGTATGTGGACTTGCTGAAAAGCTCTTATACATTGACTCTTTCCTATGTTATGATAAATTGCAATTGCCTCAATGACTAAGATTATAGTTTGTTAGTTTTCAATGAAGTTTACGATTCATACTTGATATCGTGATTGAATTATTACTCTAGCATAAGATATCATATGACAAGAATTATATAAGTTGTTGTTCTAAGAATGATCATGATGCCCTCATGTCCGTATTTTATTTTTATCGACACCTTCATCTCTAAACATGTGGACATATTTTTCGAATTCGGCTTTTCAGTTGAGGACAAGCGAGGTCTAAGCTTGGGGGGAGTTGATACGTACATTTTGCATCATGCTTTTATATTGATATTTATTGCATTATGGGATGTTATTTCACATTATGTCACAATGGCTATTCTCTCTTATTTTACAAGGTTTACATAAGGGGGGAGAATGCCGGCACCTGGAATTCTGGGCTGGAAAAGGAGGAAATATTAGAGACTTATTCTGCACAACTCCAAAAGTCCAGAAACTCCACGGAACACCTTATAATAAATAATGAAAAATCCTCGCCAAAGATGAAGACCAGGGGGCCCACACCCTGCTCACGAGGCGCGCCCTAGGGGGGGGCCCCCCCCTACCTCGTGGGCCCCCTGGTGGATCTCCGATGACCATCTTCTCCTATATGAAGTCTTTCGTCGAGAAAAAAATAAGAAGCAACCTTTCGGGATGAAACTCCGCCGCCACGAGGCGGAACCTTGGCGGATCCAATCTAGAGCTCCGGCAGAGCTGTTCTGCCGGGGAAACTTCCCTCCCGGAGGGGGAAATCATCGCCATCGTCATCACCAACGCTCCTCTCATCGGGAGAGGGCAATCTCCATCAACATCTTCATCAGCACCATCTCATCTCAAAACCCTAGTTCATCTCTTGTATCCGATTCTTGTCTTCAAGTCCGGGATTGGTGCTAGTAGGTTGCTAGTAGTGTTAATTACTCCTTGTAGTTGATGCTAGTTGGTTTAATTGGTGGAAGATCATATGTTCAGATCCTATATGCATATTAATACCCCTCTGATTATGAACATGTTTATGCTTTGTGAGTAGTTACGTTTGTTCCTGAGGACAAGGGAGAAGTCTTGCTATTAGTAGTCATGTGAATTTGGTATTCGTTCGATATTTTGATGAGATGCATGTTGTCTAGCCTCTAGTGGTGTTATGTGAACGTCGACTACATAACACTTCACCATTATTTGGGCCTAGAGGAAGGCATTGGGAAGTAATAAGTAGATATGGGTTGCTAGAGTGACAGAAGCTTAAACCCTAGTTTATGCGTTGCTTCATAAGGGGCTGATTTGGATCCATATGTTTCATGCTATGGTTAGGTTTACCTTAATACTTTTGTTGTAGTTGCGGATGCTTGCAATAGAGGTTAATCATAAGTGGGATGCTTGTTCGAGTAAGAACAACACCCAATCACCGGTCCACCCACATGTCAAATTATCAAAGTACCGAACGCGAATCATATGAACGTGATGAAAACTAGCTTGACGATATTCCCATGTGTCCTCGGGAGCGCTTTTCCTTATATAAGAGTTTGTCCAGGCTTGTCCTTTGCTACAAAAAGTATTGGGCCACCTTGCTGCACTTTATTTACTTTTGTTACTTGTTGCTCGTTACAAATTATCTTATCACAAAACTATCTGTTACCACTTATTTCAGTACTTGCAGAGAATACCTTGCTGAAAACCGTTTATCATTTCCTTCTACTCCTCGTTGGGTTCGACACTCTTACTTATCGAAAGGACTACGATAGATCCCCTATACTTGTGGGTCATCAAGTTGGCATAGATCGAGATTAGGATTTCTCACTCCGATTGTCGGAGAGGTGTCTCTGGGCCCTCTCGATAATGCACATCACTATAAGCCTTGCAAGCAATGCAACTAATGAGTTAGTTGCGGTATGATGTATTACGGAACGAGTAAAGAGACTTGCCGGTAACGATATTGAACTAGATATTGAGATACCGACGATCGAATCTCGGGCAAGTAACATACCGATGACAAAGGGAACAACGTATGTTGTTATGCGGTTTGACTGATAAAGATCTTCGTAGAATATGTAGGAACCAATATGAGCATCCAGGTTCTGCTATTAGTTATTGACCGGAGACGAGTCTCGGTCATGTCTACATAGTTCTCGAACCCATAGGGTCCGCACGCTTAAAGTTCGGTGACGATCGGTAATATGAGTTTATGTGTTTTGATGTACCGAAGGTAGTTCAGAGTCCCGGATATGATCATGGACATGACGAGGAGTCTCAAAATGGTGGAGACATAAAGATTGATATATTGGAAGCCTATATTTGGACATCGGAATGGTTCCGGGTGAAATCAAGATTTTACCCGAGTGACGAGGGGGTACCGGAACCCCCCAGGGGTTAATGGGCCTTGTTGGGCCCTAGTGGAGAGAGAGAGGGGCCGGCCAAGGCAGGGCCGCGCGACCCCTCCCCTTGAGTCCGAATAGGACAAGGAAAGGGGGGTGGCGCCCCCCTTGCCTTTCCCCTCTCCCACTCCTTCCTCCCCCCTCCTAGTGGGACTAGGAAAGGGGAGTCCTACTCCCACTAGGAGGAGGACTCCTCCTCTTGGCGTGCCCTGCTAGGGCCGGCCGGCCTCCCCCTTTTTCCTTTATATATGGGGGCAGGGGGCACCCCAAGACACACAAGTTGATCAGTTGATCTTTTAGCCGTGTGCGGTGCCCCCCTCCACCAGAATCCACCTCGGTCATATCGTAGCGGTGCGTAGGCGAAGCCCTGCGTCGGTAGCATCATGATCACCATCATCATGCTGTTGTGCTGACGGAACTCTCCCTCGAAGCTCTGCTGGATCAGAGTTCATGGGACGTCACCGAGCTGAACGTGTGCTGAACTTGGAGGTGCCATACGTTCGGTACTTGGATCGGTCGGTCCGTGAAGACGTATGACTACATCAATCGCGTTCTCATAATGCTTCCGCTTACGGTCTACAAGGGTACATGGACGACACTCTCCCCTCTCGTTGCTATGCATCACCATGATCTTGCGTGTGCGTAGGATTGTTTTTTGAAATTACTGCGTTCCCCAACACCTACCCCCCTGGCGCGCGCCCCTATCTCGTGGCGCCTCGGGGACCCCCTGACTTGTTCCCGACTCCAACACCTCTTATTTATACCCAAACTTCCAGAAAGAAACCTAGATCGGAAGTTCCACCGCCGCAAGCCTCTGTAGCCACGAGAAATCAATCTAGGCCCTCTTTGGCACCCTGCCGGAGGGGGCCATCATCACCGGAGGCTATGGAGGAGGATCTAGGAGGGGCCATCATCACCATGAAGGCCAAGGACCAGAGGGAGAACCTCTCCCCATCCACAGGGGCATGGAGGAGGAAGCATAAGGGGGAGAACCTCTTCTCCTCTCTCTCGGTGGCACCGGAGTGCCATCGGGAGGGGAATCATCGCCGTGGTGATCGTCTTCATCAACATTACCATCATCATCACCATCCTCATCTCTTTTACGCGGTCCACTCTCCCGCACCCCGCTGTAGTCCCTACTTGAACATGGTGCTTTATGCCACATATTATGATCCAATGATGTGTTGCCATCCTATGATGTTTTGAGTAGATATCCTTTGTCTTTGGGTTGATTGATGATCTAGATTGGTATGAGTTGTATGTTTTATTTTGGTCTTGTCCTATTGTGCCCTCCGTATCGCGCAAGCGTGAGGGATTCCTGCTGGAGGGTGTTGCAATACGTTCATGATTCGCTTATAGTGGGTTGCTTGAGTGATAGAAGCATAAACCCGAGTAAGGGGGTTGTTGCGTATGGGATAAATGGGACTTGATGCTTTAATGCCATGGTTGGGTTTTACCTTAATGATATTTAGTAGTTGCGGATGCTTGCTAGAGTTCCAATCATAAGTGCATATGATCCAAGAAGAGAAAGTATGTTAGCTTATGCCTCTCCCTCATATAAATTGCAATGACGACTACCGATCTTGTTAACAATTGCCTAAGACAATTCCGCACACCGATCCATCATTATTCCACACTCGCTATTTATAATATTTAGTAATATATTCTAACTTTATGATAACAGCCCCTACTTTTATATTTTATCTCTCCGATACCGTGCAAAGTTACCCTCTTCTTACCCACAACGTAGTTTTATTTCTCGTTTCTAGTTGGAAGCAAATGTTCGGTGTACGTAGAGTCGTATCAGTGGCGGATAGGACTTGAGAGAATATTGATCTTACCTTTAGATCCTTGTGGGTTCGACACTCCATACTTATCACTTACACCTTTGGGAATTGCTACGATGATTCCCTGCACTTGGGGATTATCACTCACCGATGTGCGTGAGTAATTCCATCGTAGGCTTGCTGGAACATGATGGGTTGGATGAGATTTACCATGTAATCGAGTTAGTTTTGTTAGGGTTTGATCCCTAGCATCCACTATGTTCTAAGATTGATGTTGCTATGACTTTGTTATGCTTAATGTTTGTCACTAGGGGCCAAGTGCCATGATTTTAGATCTAAACCTATTATGTTTTCATGAATATATTTGTGTTCTTGATACGATATTGCAAGTTATAGTCGCCTACTACGTGTTATGATTCGGCAACCCCAAAGTGACAATAGTCGGAACCACTCCCGGTGATGACCGTAGTTTGAGGAGTTCATGTATTCACAAAGTGCTAATGCATTGGTCCGGTACACTATTAAAAGGAGGCCTTAATATCCCTTAGTTTCCGATAGAACCCCGCTGCCACAGGAGGGTAGGACAAAAGATGTCATGCGAGTTCTTTTCCATAAGCATGTATGACTATATTCGGAATACATGCCTACATTATATTGACGAACTGGAGCTAGTTCTGTGTCAGCCTATGTTATAACTGTTGTATGATGAATGCCATCCGACATAATTATCCATCATTGATCCATTGCCTACGAGCTTTTCACATATTGATCTTTGCTAAGTTACTTTTCCGTTGCCACTGTTACGATTGCTATGAAACTACTACTATTGCTTTTGTCACTTTTACCTGATAACCCACAAGTATAGGGGATCGCAACAGTTTTTGAGGGTAGAGTATTCAACCCAAATTTATTGATTCGACACAAGGGGAGCCAAACAATATTCTCAAGTATTAGCAACTGAGTTGTCAATTCAACCACACCTGGAAACTTAATATGTGCAGCAAAGTATTTAGTACCAAAGTAATATGATAGTAGTGGTAACGGTAGCAAAAGGTAACGGTAGCAAAAGTAATGTTTTTGGTATTTTGTAGTGATGATAGCAATAGCAACGGAAAAATAAATAAGAGAAGAACAATATATGGAAAGCTCGTAGGCAATGGATCGGTGATGGAGAATTATGCCGGATGCGGTTCATCATGTAACAATCATAACATAGGGTGACATAGAACTAGCTCCAGTTCATCAATGTAATGTAGGCATGTATTCCGAATATAGTCATACATGCTTATGGAAAAGAACTTGCGTGACATCTTTTGTCCTACCCTCCCGTGGCAGCGGGGTCCTAATGGAAACTAAGGGATATTAAGGCCTCCTTTTAATACAATACCGGAACAAAGCATTAGCACATAGTGAATACATGAACTCTTCAAACTATGGTCATCACCGGTAAGTATCCCGATTATTGTCACTTCGGGGTTAACGGATCATAACACATAATAGGTGACTATAGACTTGCAAGATAGGATCAAGAACTCTCATATATTGATGAAAACATAATAGGTTCAGATCTGAAATCATGGCACTCGGGCCCTAGTGACAAGCATTAAGCATAGCAAAGTCATAGGAATATCAATCTCAGAACATAGTGGATACTAGGGATCAAACCCTAACAAAACTAACTCGATTACATCATAGATATCATCCAACCCATCACCGTCCAGCAAGCCTACGATGGAATTACTCACGCACGGCGGTGAGCATCATGAAATTGGTGATGGAGGATGGTTGATGATGACGATGGCGACGGATTCCCCTCTCCGGAGCCCCGAACGGACTCCAGATCAGCCCTCCCGAGAGGTTTTAGGGCTTGGCGGCGGCTCTGTATCGTAAAACGCGATGAATTCTTCTCTCTGATTCTTTTCTCCCTGAAACCAAATATATAGAGTTGGAGTTGAGGTCGGAGGAGCTCCAGTGAGCCCACGAGGTAGGGGGGCGCGCCCCCACCCTCGTGGACAGGTGGTGGGCCCCCTGGCCTTCATCTTTTGCAAGGATTTTTTATTATTTCCGAATAGATGTTCCGTGAAGTTTCAGGTCATTCCGAGAACTTTTGTTTCTGCACATAAATAACACCATAGCAATTCTGCTGCAAACAGCGTCAGTCCGGGTTAGTTCCATTCAAATCATGCAAGTTAGAGTCCAAAACAAGGGCAAAAGTGTTTCGAAAAGTAGATACGGCGGAGACGTATCAACTCCCCCAAGCTTAAACCTTCGCTTGTCCTCAAGCAATTCAGTTAACAAACTGAAAGTGATAAAGAAAAACTTTTACAAACTCTATTTGCTCTTGTTGTTGTAAATATGTAAAGCCAACATTCAAGTTTTCAACAAAGATTATGAACTAACCATATTCACAATAACGCTTAGGTCCCATGTTTACTCATATCAATGGCATAATCAACTAGCGAGCAATAATAATAAATCTCGGATGACAACACTTTCTCAAAACAATCATAATATGATATAACAAGATGGTATCTCGCTAGCCCTTTCTGAGACCGCAAAACATAAATGCAGAGCACCTTTAAAGATCAAGGACTGACTAGACATTGTCATTCATGGTAAAAGAGATCCAGTCAAGTTATACTCAATGTAAACTAACAATAATGAATGCAAATGACAGTGGTGCTCTCCAACTGGTGCTTTTTAATAAGAGGATGATGACTCAACATAAAAGTAAATAGATAGGCCCTTCGCGGAGGGAAGCAGGGATTTGTAGAGGTGTCAGAGCTCAGTTTTGAAATAGAGGTGAATAATATTTTGAGTGGTATACTTTCATTGTCAACATAACAACCAAGAGATGGCGATATCTTCCATGCTACACACATTACAGGCGGTTCCCAAACAGAATGGTAAAGTTTATACTCTCCCTCCACCAACAAGCATCAATCCATGGCTTGCTCGAAACAACAAGTGCCTCCAACTAACAAGAGTCCCTAGGGAAGTTTTGTTTGCAATTATTTTGATTTAGTTTGCATAAAGCATGGGACTAGGCACCCCGGTGACCAACCATTTTCTCGTGAGTTAGGAGCGGAGTCCACTCCTATTGAGAATAACCCGCCTAACATGGAAGATACGGACAGCCCTAGTTGATACATGAGATGTTCGAGCATACAAAACAAGATATTTATTTGAAGGTTTAGAGTTTGGCACATACAAATTTACTTGGAATGGCAGGTAAATACCGTATATAGGTAGGTATGGTGGACTCATATGGAATAACTTTGGGGTTTATAGAGTTGGATGCACAAGCAGTATTCCATCTTAGTACAGGTGAATGCTAGCAAAAGACTGGGAAGCGACCAGCTAGAGAGCGACAACAGTCATGAACATGCATTAAAATTAATCAACACCGAATGCAAGCATGAGTAGGATATAATCCACCATGAAGATAAATATCGTGAAGGCTATGTTGATTTTGTTTCAACTACATGCGTGAACATGCGCCAAGTCAAGTCACTTAAATCATTCAAAGGAGGATACCACCCTAGCATACCACATCACAACCATTTTAATAGCATGTTGGCACGCAAGGTAAACCATTATAAGCTCCTAGCTAATCAAGCATGGCACAAGAAACTATGATCTCTAGTTGTCATTGCAAACATGTTTATTCATAATAGGCTGAATCAGGAACGATGAACTAATCATATTTACAAAAACAAGAGAGGTCGAGTTCATACCAGCTTTTCTCATCTCAGTCAGTCCATCATATATCGTCATAATTGCCTTTCACTTGCACGACCAAATGATGTGAATAATATTAAGAGTGCACATGCATTGGACTAAGCTGGAATCTGCAAGCATTCAATAAACAGGAGAAGACAAGGCAATATGGGCTCTTTTGTCAGATCAACAGTAATGCATTATAAGATCCACTTCAACAATTTTAATTATGGTCTTCTCCTATCGACCCCCAAAGAAAATAAAAGAAATAGAACTATTTACACGGGAAAGCCCCTAACAAGCAAAAGAAGAACATGAAATCGTTTTGGGTTTTCTTTTTAATTACTACTACAAGCATGGAAAGTAAACTAATTAAAAGCTGCAACTAATTTTTTTGGTTTTTTCTTAAGGTTTATTAAACACACAAGAAGAAAGCATAAAAAGGAAAATAAACTAGCATGGATGATACAATGAAAAAGTATGAGCACTGACATCTAGCAATGAGTGTGTGAACATAAATGTAATGTCAGTGAGAAATACGTACTCTCCCAAGCTTAGGCTTTTGGCCTAAGTTGGTCTATGGCCACGGTTGGCCTGGCGGATATCCATAATAATAGTTGAGGTCGTACTGAGATGCAGCGACTATCGCCTCCTGAGCTGCAGCGTGGCGACGAGCGGCCTCCGCCCTCCTCTCGTACTCATCTGCCTCCTCTCTGGTAATGACATATCTTCCTTTTGCCTGATAATCAAAGAAGGCAGGAGCAAGGAGAGTAATACGGAGAGCACGATGTCTGTCAAAGATTAAGCGATACTGGAGAGATGATTCATTCCTCTCGACAAACTGGTGGTGAACCATAGCATTAAAGTCTAGGTAAGCAGGAGGCAATTCAATATCATCATTACGTATAGTTACACCAAGAAAATCAGCTAAGCTAGTTGCATAAATTCCACCAAAGAAATCTCCACTAAATATATGCAGATGCAACCTACGTGCAATAATGGCTCCCAAATTATAAGGTTTATCTCCTAACACAGCACTCCTAAGAATACTGAGGTCAGGAACACACATGTGACATGCCTCATCTTTATCATTAATGCATCTACCTATGAAGAGAGCAAAATAATGTATAGCAGGAAAGTGAATGCTCCCTATGGTGGCTTGTGTTATATCCCTAGATTCCCCCACAATTATACTAGCAAGAAAATCTCTAAATTCAGATTTGCGAGGTTCCCTGATACTACCCCATTGTGGAAGTTTGCAAGCAGTGGTAAAATCCTCTAAGTCCATAGTGTAAGAAATTTTCATAAAGATCAAACAGGACAGTTGGAGAATTATGTGAAGATGAAAATTCAAACCTCCTCACAAAGGAACTAGTGAGATAGTGATACTGGCTGCACTTTTCTTCCTCGAAACTCACAAGATCAGCGTTACGCAAATATGCGTTAAATTCTTCCTTAATCCCCGCTCGATCCATGAAGTCCTCTGAAGGCCATTCACAAGGCCGCACTGGAGCGTCCCTTGATGGCTCATCATCAACATCACACATTGCAAGCCTGGGTTCTTGCTTCCTTGAAGAACCACCTTGGTACATTTTCCTAAACATATTTCTTCCTCTGAAAAATTTCTGAAATTTTTAGTAACTTCAAAATAAAAGTAAACCAAACTCAACAAAATTGATAGCAACTACTCCTACAAGTGCCTAGGGCCTATATCATGCATCAAAACTACTTTTGACCATATAAATTTGACATGCGAGCTCAAGAATAGGGTCACCTAAGCAGCAAAAATTTGCAATGAATAAAGCACTAGAAAAAAAACTAATTGGACCAATGGAGGAGTCACATACCAAGGAACAATCTCCCCAAGCAGTTTTGTGAGAGGTGCTTTGAGCAAGGAGATCGAAAATCGCAGCATAATGAGCTACAACTCGTGCTTGAGCTGGATATTCGTGTTTGTGGGAGGAAGAAGAAGTGTGTGGGTGAAGGAATAAGTGGAGGAGGGCCACTGTGGGCCCACGAGGTAGGGGGCGCGCCCAGGGGGGTAGGGCGCACCCCTGACCCTCGTGGCCAGGTGCCAGCTCCTCCTGCTATGCTCTCAGTGCCAAATATTCTCAAATATTCTAGAAAAAATCATATTTAAATTTCAGGGCATTTGGATAACTTTTATTTTCGGGATATTTTTATATTGCACGGATAATCAGATAATAGACAGAAAAATACTTATTTTTATTTTATTTAATATAAATGACCGAAAGTAAAAGGAGGGTATAGAGAGTTGTGCCTTCTAGTTTCATCCATCTCATGCTCATCAAAAGGAATCCACTAACAAGGTTGATCAAGTCTTGTTAACGAACTCATTCCGAATAACATGGAACCAGAGAAATTTCGAATAACACTATGTTACCTCAACGGGGATATGCACATCCCCAATAATAAGAATATCATATTTCTTCTTGACAGTAGGAAGAGGAAATTCAAAACCTCCAAATATAATCGATGGAATTTTTCTAATAGAGTTGATACTATGAACTTGAGGTTGTTTCCTCGGAAAGTGTACCGTATGCTCATTACCATTAACATGAAAAGTGACATTGCCTTTAGTGCAATCAATAACAACCCCTGCAGTATTCAAAAAGGGTCTTCCAAGAATAATAGACATACTATCGTCCTTGGGAATATCAAGAATAACAAAGTCTGTTAAAATAGTAACATTTGCAACTACAACAGGCACATCCTCACAAATACCGACAGGTATAGCAGTTGATTTATCATCCATTTGCAAAGATATTTCAGCAGGTGACAACTTATTCAAATCAAGTCTACGATATAAAGAGAGAGGCATAACACTAACACCGACTCCAAGATCACACAAAGCAGTTTTTACATAGTTTCTTTTAATGGAGCATGGTATAGTGGGTACTCCTGGATCTCCTAGTTTCTTAGGTATTCCACCTTTAAAAGTATAATTAGCAAGCATGGTGGAAATTTCAGCTTCCGGTATCTTTCTTTTATTAGTATAAATTTCTTTCATATACTTAGCATAAGGATTCATTTTGAGCATGCCAGTTAATCGCATACGCAAAAAGATAGGTCTAATCATTTCAGCAAAGCGCTCAAAGTCCTCATCATCCTTTTTCTTAGATGGTTTGGGAGGAAAAGGCATGGGTTTCTAAACCCAGGGCTCTCTTTCCTTACCGTGTTTCCTAGCAACAAAGTCTGTCTTATCATACGTTGATTCTTTGATTGTGGGTTGTCAAGATCAACAGCAGGTTCAGTTTCTATATTATTATCATTACTAGGTTGAGCATCATCATGAACATTATCATTAACATTATCACTAGTTTCAGGTTCATTACCAGTTTGTGTTTCAGCATCAGAGATAGAAATATCTTTTGGATTCTCAGGTGTTTCAGTAATAGGTTCACTAGAAGCATGCAAAGTCCTATCATTTTTCTTTTTCTTCCTTTTAGAAGGACTAGGTGCATCTATATTATTTCTCTGAGAATCTTGCTCAATTCTCTTAGGGTGGCCTTCAGGATACAAAGGTTCCTGAGTCATTCTACCAGTTCTAGTAGCCACTCTAACAGCATAATCATTATTCTTACTATTCAATTCATTGAGAAAATCATTTTGAGCTTTAAGTACTTGTTCTACTTGAGTGGTAACCATAGAAGCATGTTTACTAATAAGTTTAAGTTCACCTTTGACATTAGCCATATAATCACCCAAGTGTTCAAGCATATTTGAATTGTATTTCAATTGTCTACCAAAATAAGTATTGAAGTCTTCTTGCTTAGCCATAAATTTATCAAACTCATCTAAGCATGGGTTGGCAAACTTAGTAAATGGGATTTCAGCTTTATCATATCTATAGAGAGAATTTACCTTTACTACCTGTGTCGGGTTATCAGGACCATGAGTTTCTTCAATAGGTAATGGATTAAGATCATGTGTTTCTTCAACAGGCAGTAAATTAAGAACGTGTATTTCTTCAATAGGAGGTAAATTCTTAACATCTTCAGCTTTAATACCTTTTTCTTTCATAGATTTCTTTGCCTCTTGCATATCTTCAGGATTGAGAAATAAAATACCCCTCTTCTTCGGAGTTGGTTTAGGAATAGGCTCAAGAATTGGTTCAGGAAGTGTCCAATTATTTTCATTTCTCAGCATATTATTCAATAGAATTTCAGCTTCATCCGGCGTTCTTTCCCTGAAAACAGAACCAACACAACTATCCAGGTAATCTGTGGAGGCATCGGTTAATCCATTATAAAAGATATCAAGTATTTCATTTTTCTTAAGAGGATGATCAGGCAAAGCATTAAGTAATTGGAGAAGCCTCCCCCAAGCTTGTGGGAGACTATCTTCTTCAATTTGCACAAAATTATATATATCCCTTAAAGCAGCTTGTTTCTTATGAGCAGGGAAATATTTAGCAGAGAAGTAATAAATCATATCCCGGGGACTACGCGCACAACCAGGATCAAGAGAATTAAACCATATCTTAGCATCACCCTTTAATGAGAATGGAAATATTTTAAGGATATAAAAGTAACGAGTTCTCTCATCATTAGTGAACAGGGTGGCTATATCATTTAATTTAGTAAGATGTGCCACAACAGTTTTAGATTCATAGCCATGAAAAGGATCATATTCAACCAAAGTAATTATATCAGGATCAACAGAGAATTCATAATCTTTATCAGTAACAAAGATAGGTGAAGTAGCAAAAGCAGGGTCAGGTTTCATCCTAGCATTTAGAGATTGCTTATTCCATTTAGCTAATAACCTCTTAAGTTCATAACTATCTTTGCAAGCTAAAATAGCTAAGGAAGCTTCTTCATCAAAAACATAACCCCTAGGAATAACAGGTAAGTCTTCATCATCACTTTCATCAATATTATCAGATTCAATATTTTCATTCTCTCTAGCCCTAGCAAGTTGTTCATCAAGAAATTCACCAAGTGGCACAGTAGTATCAAGCATAGAAGTAGTTTCATCATAAGTATCATGCATAGCAGAAGTGGCATCATAAATAATATGCGACATATCAGAACGAATAACAGAAGCAGGTTTAGGTGTCGCAAGCTTACTCAAAACAGAAGGTGAATCAAGTGCAGAGCTATATTGCAGTTCCTTACCTCCCCTTGTAGTTGAGGGATAAATCTTGGTTTTTGGATCTCTCAAGTTCTTCATAGTGACCATCAGATATAAATCCCAAGTGACTCAAAGAATAGAGCTATGCTCCCCGGCAACGGCGCCAGAAAATAGTCTTGATAACCCACAAGTATAGGGGATCGCAACAACTTTCGAGGGTAGAGTATTCAACCCAAATTTATTGATTCGACACAAGGGGAGCCAAAGAATATTCTCAAGTATTAGCAGTTGAGTTGTCAATTCAACCACACCTGGAAACTTAATATCTGCAGCAAAGTATTTAGTAGCAAAGTAATATGATAGTAGTGGTAACAGTAACAAAAGGAAACGGTAGCAAAAGTAATGTGTTTGGTATTTTGTAGTGATGATAGCAATAGCAACGAAAAAGTAAATAACCGAAGAACAATATATGGAAAGCTCATAGGCAATGGATCGGTGATGGAGAATTATGCCGGATGCGGTTCATCATGTAACAATCATAACATAGGGTGACATAGAACTAGCTCCAGTTCATCAATGTAATGTAGGCATGTATTCCGAATATAGTCATACGTGCTTATGGAAAAGAACTTGCATGACATCTTTTGTCCTACCCTCCCGTGGTAGCGGGGTGCTAATGGAAACTAAGGGATATTAAGGCCTCCTTTTAATACAGTACCGGAACAAAGCATTAGCACATAGTGAATACATGAACTCCTCAAACTATGGTCAACACTGGTAAGTATCCGGATTATTGTCACTTCGGGGTTAACGGATCATAACACATAATAGGTGACTATAGACTTGCAAGATAGGATCAAGAACTCTCATATATTGATAAAAACATAATAGGTTCAGATATGAAATCATGGCACTCGGGCCCTAGTGACAAGCATTAAGCATAGCAAAGTCATAGCAACATCAATCTCAGAACATAGTGGATACTAGGGATCAAACCCTAACAAAACTAACTCGATTACATGATAGATCTCATCCAACCCATCACCGTCCAGCAAGCCTACGATGGAATTACTCACGCACGGCGGTGAGCATCATGAAATTGGTGATGGAGGATGGTTGATGATGACGATGGCGACGGATTCCCCTCTCCGGAGCCCCGAACGGACTCCAGATCAGCCCTCCCGAGAGGTTTTAGGGCTTGGCGGCGGCTCCGTATTGTAAAACGCGATGAATTCTTCTCTCTGATTTTTTCTCCCCGAAACCAAATATATAGAGTTGGAGTTGAGGTCGGAGGAGCTCCAGGGGGCCCACGAGGTAGGGGGAGCGCCCTAGGGGGGCAGGCGCGGCCCCCACCCTCGTGGACAGGTGGTGGGCCCCCTGGCCTTCATCTTTTGCAAGGATTTTTTTATTATTTACGAATAGATGTTCCGTGAAGTTTTAGGTCATTCCGAGAACTTTTGTTTCTGCACATAAATAACACCATAGCAATTCTGCTGAAAACAGCGTCAGTCCGGGTTAGTTCCACTCAAATCATGCAGGTTAGAGTCCAAAACAAGGGCAAAAGTGTTTGGAAAAGTAGATACGACGGAGACGTATCATTACTGTTACTTCCATACTACTTTTCTAGTAAATATTTTGCTGCAGATATTAAGTCTTTCAGGTGTGGTTGAATTAACAACTCAACTGCTAATACTCAAGAATATTCTTTAGCTCCCCTTGTGTCGAATCAATATATTTGGGTTGGATACTCTACCCTCGAAAACTGTTGCGATCCCCTATACTTGTGGGTTATCAAGGCCACCGACACTTGGTGGGCCTCATGGGCGAAAGGAGGGAGGCGCACCAACCCACTAAGGGGTTGGGCGCGGCCACCTCCCTTGCCCATGCGCCAGGAAGGTAAGGGGTTGCCTAGGTAGGGCAGCCGCCGGCCCCCCTCCTGCCTTCTCCTCAGTGCCCAAATATGGAAATGGGGGAGGCGCCTAGGGTAGGAGGCTAGGGCTAGCCGTTGGCCCCCTTGGGGTGCCATAGGGCTGGCTCCCCTCCCCGACCTATATATATGTGAGGATGGAGAGGGGCAACACACACCACAATCCCCAAGCCATGTGTGGCGGCCCCTCTCCCTCTAGTTCTAGTTCCTCCTCTGTCCACGTCTGTTGTGCTTGGCGAAGCCCTGCGGATAGTTTCACCACCACCGTCACCATGTCGTCGTGCTGCTAGAACTCATCTACTACTTCGCCTCTCTTGCTGGATCGAGAAGGCAAGGACGTCATCAAGCTGTACGTGTGCTGAACGTGGAGGTCTCATACGTTAGATTCTTGATCGAGACGGAACATGAAGGTGTATGATTACATCAACCATGTTGATAAACGCTTCCGCTTAGCGATCTAAAAGGGTATGTAGATGCTCTCCCCCTCTCGTAGCAATGCATCTCCATGGATAGAGATCTTGCGTGTGCATACAATTTTTTTTGTTTTCCATGCAATGTCCCCAGAAGTGGTATCAGAGCCAGGTCTATGTGTAGATGATATGCACGAATAGAACACAAAGGAGTTGTGGGCGGTGACGTTCATATTGCTTTCCACCAATGTCTTATTTTGATTCGGCGGCATTGTGGGACGAAGCGGCCCGGACCAACCTTACATGTTCACGCACATGAGACCGGTTCCATCGACGAACATGCAACTTGTTTTGCATAAAGGTGGCTGGCGGGTGTTTGTTTCTCCTACTTTAGTTGAATCGGATTTGACTACGGCGGTCCTTGCAGAAGGTTAAATAGCAACTTGATAATCACCGTTGTGGTTTTGCGTAGGTAAGAACGGTTCTTGCTAGTTGCCCATAGTAGCCACGTAACACTTGCAACAACAAACTAGAGTATGTCTAACTTGTTTTTGCAGTGCATGGTGTGATGTGATATGGTAAAGATATGATGTGATGTATGTTGATGTATGAGATGATCATGTTTTGTAATAAGTTCACGACTTGCCTGTTGATGAGTACGACAACCGACATGAGCCTTAGGGTTGTCTGTAATTATTGTATGACATGTGTGTCAATCACTTAAGCGCCATGTAATTGCTTTACTTTATCACTATGCGTTAGCAATAGTTGTAGAAGCAATAGTTGGTGAGACGACCCCGACGCAACGATTGAGATCGAGGTGTCGTGTCGGTGATGATGGAGATCATGTCGATGCTTTGGAGATGGAGATCAAAAACACAAGATGATGATGGCCATATCATGTCACATATTTTTGATTGCATGTGATGTTTATCCTTTATGCATCTTATTTTGCTTAGAACGACGGTAGCATTATAAGATGATCCCTTCACTTAATTTCAAGATAAAAGTGTTCTCCCTGAGTATGCATCATTGCCAAAGTTCGTCGTTTCGAAGCACCTCGTGATGGTCGGGTGTGATAGATTCTACGTTCACATACAACGGGTGTAAGCCAGTTTTGCACATGCAGAATACTTGGATTAAACTTGACGAGCCTAGCATGTATAGATATGGTCTCGGAACACTGGAGACCAAAAGGTCGAACGTGAGTCATATAGTAGATATGATCAACATAGAGATGTTCACCATTGAAGACTACCCCATCTCATGTGATGATCAGACATGGGTTAGTTGATTTGGATCATGTATCACTTAGACAACTTGAGAGATGTTTGTTTAAGTGGGAGTTCATTAGTAATTTGATTATTTGAACTAAAATTTATCATGAACTTAGTCTTAATAGTTTTTGCATATCTATGTTGTAGACCAATGGCATGTGCTACTGTTCCCTTGAATTTTAATGCGTTCCTAGAGAAAGCTAAGTTGAAAGATGATGGTAGCAACTACACAAACTGGGTCTGTAACTTTAGGATTATCCTCATTGCTGCACAGAAGAATTATGTCTTTGATGCACCTCTAGGTGATAGACCTACTGCAGGAGCTGAAGCTGATGTTATGAATGTCTGGCAAGCTCGATTTGATGACTACTCAATAGTTCAGTGTGCCATGCTTTACGGCTTAGAACCAGAACTTCAAAAGTGTTTTGAATGCCATGGAGCATGTGAGATGTTCCAAGAGCTGAAGTTGATATTTCAAGCTAATGGCCGGGTTGAGAGATATGAAGTCTCCAACAAGTTCTTTAGTTGTAAGATGGAGGAGAAAAGTTCTGTTAGTGAACACATACTCAAAATGTCTGGGTATCATAACCACTTTTGACTCAGCTGGGAATTGATCTTCCAGTTGAGAGTGTTATTGACAGAGTTCTTCAGTCACTGCCACCAAGCTACAAAGGCTTCGTGATGAACTAACATGCAAGGGGTGACGAAAACGATTCCAGAGCTCTTCGCGATGCTGAAATCGGCGGAGGTAGAAATCAAGAAGGAGCATCAAGTGTTGATGGTTAACAAGACCACTAGTTTCAAGAAAAAAGGGTAAGGGAAAGAAAGGGAACTTCAAGAAGAATGGCAAGCAAGTTGCCGCTCCCGTGAAAAAGCCCAAAGTTGGACCCAAGCCTGAAACTGAGTGCTTCTACTGCAAAGGAAATGGTCATTGGAAGCGAAACTGCCCCAAATACTTGGCAGATAAGAAGGATGGCAAAGTGAACAAAGGTATATTTGGTATACATGTTATTGATATGTTCCTTACTAATGCTCGTAGTAGCGCCTTGGTATTTGAGATTCTGTTACTCATATTTGTAACTCGAAACAGGAGTTGCAGAATAAACAAAGATTGGCTAAGGACGAGGTGACGATGCGTGTCAGGAATGGTTCCAAGGTTGATGTGATCGGAGTCGGCACACTACCTCTACATCTACCTTTAGGATTAGTTTTAGACCTGAATAATTGTTATTTGGTGCCAGCATTGAGCATGAACAATATATCTGGATCTTGTTAATTGCAAGACGGTTATTTATTTAAATCAGAGAATAATGGTTGCTCTATTTATATGAGTAATATCTTTTATGGTCATGCACCTTTGATGAATGGTCTATTCTTGTTGAATCTCGATCGTAGTGATACACATATTCATAATATTGATGCCAAAAGATGCAAAGTTGATAATGATAGTGCAACATACTTGTGGCACTACCGTTTAGGTCATATAGGTGTAAAATGCGTGAAGAAACTCCATGCGGATGGGCTTTTGGAATCACTTGATTATGAATCATTTGATACTTGCGAACCATGCCTCCTGGGCAGGATGACTAAAAATCTGTTCTCCGGAACAATGGAGCGAGTTAATGACTTATTGGAAATAATACATACCGATGTATGCGGTCCGATGAGTGTTGAAGCACGCGACGGGTATCGTTATTTTCTAACCTTCACAGATGATTTAAGTAGGTATGGGTATATGTACTTAAGGAAACACAAGTCTGAAACATTTGAAAAGTTCAAAGGATTTCAGAGTGAAGTGGAGAATCATTGTAAAAAGAAAATAAAGTTCCTACGATCTGATCGCGGAGGCGAATATTTGAGTTACGAGTTTGGCCTTCATTTAAGACAATGTGGAATTGTTTCACAACTCACGCCACCTGGAACACCATAATGTAATGGTGTGTCCGAATGTTGTAACCGTACTTTATTAGATATGGTGCGTTCTATGATGTCTCTTATTGATTTGCCTTATCATTTTGGGGTTATGCATTAGAGACTGCCGCATTCATGTTAAATTCGGCACCATCTAAAACCGTTGAGACGCACCGTATGAACTGTGGTTTGGGAAGAAACCTAAGCTGTCATTTCTTAAAATTTGGGGATGCAACGCTTATGTCAAAAGGCTTCAGCCTGATAAGCTCGAACCTAAAGCGGAGAAGTGCGTCTTCATAGAATACCCTAAAGAAACTATATATTGGCTATACCTTCTACCACATATAAAAGGCAAGATCTTTGTTGCTAAGAATGTGTCATTTCTAGAGAAGGAGTTTCTCTCGAAAGAAGTGAGTGGGAGGAAAGTAGAACCTGATGAGGTAGTTGTACCTTCTCTCGAATTGGAAAGTAGCACATCAGAGAAAACTATTCCCGTGATGCCTACACCAACTAGATAAGAAGATAATGATAATGATCACGAAACTTCGGATCAAGTTACTACTGAACCTTATAGGTCGACCAGAACACGTACTGCACCAAAGTGGTACGGTAATCCTGTCCTGGAAGTCATGTTAGACAATGGCGAACCTTCGAACTATGAAGAAGCTATGATGAGCCCAGATTCCGACAAATGGCTTGAGGCCATGAAATCTGAGATAGGGTCTGTGTATGAGAACAAAGTGTGGACTTTGGTGGACTTGCCCGATGATCGGCAAGCCATTGAGAATAAATGGATCTTTAAGAAGAAGACGGGCGATGATGGTAATATCACTATCTACAAAGCTTGACTTGTCGCAAAAGGTTTTCGACAAGTTCAAGGGGTTGAATACGATGAGACTTTCTCACCCATAGCGATGCTTAAGTCTGTCCGAATCATGTTAGAAATTGTCGCATTTTATGATTATCAAATCTGGCAAATGGACGTCAAAACTGCATTCGTTAAAAGATTTCTTAAAGAAGAGTTGTATATGATGCAACCAGAAGGTTTTGTCGATCCTAAAGGTGCTAACAAAGTGTGCGAGCTCCAGCGATCCCTTTATGGACTGGTGCAAGCATATCGGAGTTGGAATATATGCTTTGATGATGTGATGAAAGCATATGGTTTTATACAAACTTACGGAGAAGCCTGTATTTACAAGAAAGTGAGTGGGAGCTCTGTAGCATTTCTGGTGTTATATGTGGATGACATATTACTTATTGGAAATGATATAGAATTTTCGGATAGCATAAAAGGATACTTGAATAAAAAAATCAATGAAAGACCTCGATGAAGCTGCTTATATATTAGGCATTAGGATCTATAGGGATAGATCGAGACACCTAATAGGACTTTCACAAAGCACATACCTTGACAAAGTTTTGAAGAAGTTCAAAATGGAACAGTCAAAGAAAGGGTTCTTGCCTGTGTTGCAAGGTGTGAAATTGAGTCAGACTCAAAGTCTAACCACGACAGAAGATAGAGAGAAAATGGAAGTCATTCCCTATGCCTCAGCCATAGGTTCTATTATGTATGCCATGTTGTGTATCAGACTTGATGTGTGCCTTGCCATAAGTTTGGCAGGGAGGTACCAAAGTAATCCAAGAGTGGATCACCGGACAACGTTCAAGAATATCCCGAAGTACCCGAAAATGACCAAGGATATGTTTCTCGTTTATGGAGGTGATGAAGAGCTCGTTGTAAAGGGTTACGCCGATGCTAGCTTCGACACAAATCTGGATGACTCTAAGTCACAAACCGGATACGTATTTATATTAAATGGTGGAGCTGTCAGTTGGTGCATTTCCAAGAAGAGCGTCGTGGCGGGATCTACGTGTGAAGCGGAGTACATAGCTGCTTCAGAAGTGGCGCATGAAGGAGTCTAGATGAAGGACTTCATATCCGATCTGGGTGTAATACCCAGTGCATCGGGTCCAATGACAATGTTTTGTGACAACACTGGAGCAATTGCCTTAGCGAAGGAATCCAGGTTTCACAAGAGAACCAAACACATCAAGAGACACTTCAACTTCATTCGTGAAAAGGTCAAGGATGGAGACATAGAAATTTGCAAAATACGTGATGATCTGAATGTGGCAGACCCATTGAATAAACCTCTTATGAGGGCAGAACATGATCTGCACCAAGACTCCATGGGTGTTAGATTCATTACTACGTAAAGATTATTGACTCTAGTACAAGTGGGACACTGTTGGAAATATGCCCTAGAGGCAATAATAAAGGGGTTATTATTATATTTCCTTAATCATGATAAAGGTATATTATTCATGCTAGAATTGTATTGAACGGAAACTTAAATACATGTGTGGATACATAAACAAATATCGTGTCCCTAGTGAGCCTCTACCAGACTAGCTCGTTGATCAAAAGATGGTTAAGGTTTCCTAACCATAGACATGTGTTGTCACTTGATAACGGGATCACATCATTAGAAGAATGATGTGATGGACAAGACCCATCCGTTAGCATAGCATATGATCGTTCAGTTTATTGCTATTGCTTTCTTAATGTCAAATACATATTCCTTCGACCATGAGATCATGCAACTCCCGGATACCGGAGGAATACCTTGTGCACTATCAAATGTCACAACGTAACTGGGTGATCATAAAGATGCTATATAGGTATCTCTGAAGGTGTCTGTTAAGTTGGCGTGAATCAAGATTAGGATTTGTCACTCCATATGACGGAGAGGTATCTCTGGGCCCTCTCGGTAATATAGCATCACAAGAAGCTTGCAAGCAAAGTGACTAAGGAGTTAGTTGCAAGTTGATGTATCATGAAACGAGTAAAAAGACTTGCCGATGACGAGATTGAACTAGGTATGGAGATACCGATGATCGAATATCGGGCAAGTAACATACTGATAGACAAAGGGAACTACGTATGTTGTCATAAAGGTTTGACCGGATCTTCATAGAATATGTAGGAACCAATATGGGCATCCAGGTCCCACTATTGATTATTGACCGGAGAAGCGTCTCGATCATGTCTACATCATTCTCGAACCCGTAGGGTCCGCACGCTTAATGTTCGTTGACGATATAGTATTATATGAGTTATGTGAGTTGGTGACCGAATGTTGTTCGGAGTCCCGGATGAGATCACGTACATGACAAGGAGCTCTGGAATGGTCCGGAGGTAAAGATTGATATATAGGACGATACTATTTGGTCTCCGGAAAGGTTTTGGAATGCATTGGGGTTTTATCGGAGTGCTGTAAGGGGTTCCAGGAGGCCATGGGCACTTGGTGGGCCTCATGGGCCAAAGGAGGGAGGCGCACCAGCCCACTAAGGGGTTGGGCGCGTCCCACCTCCCTTACCCACGCGCCAGGAAGGAAATGAGGGGCGCCTAGGCAGGGCAGCCCCCCTCCTGCCTTCTCCTTCGTGCCCAAATATGGAAATGGGGCAGGCGCCTAGGACAAGAGGCTAGGGCTGGCCGCCGGCCCCCTTGGGGCGCCATAGGGCTGCCTCCCCTTCCCCCCACCTATATATATGTGAGGAGGGAGAGGGGCAACACGCACCACGATCCCCAAGCCGTGTGCGACGCCCCTCTCCCTCTAGTTCTAGTTCCTCCTCCGTCCACGTCCATTGTGCTTGGCGAAGCCCTGCGGATAGCCCCCCCCCCCACCGTCATCACGCTGTCATGCTGCCCGGAACTCATCTACTACTCCGCCTCTCTTGCTGGATCAAGAAGGCGACGTCATCGAATTGTACATGTGCTGAATGCGGAGGTGCCGTACGTTCGGTACTTGATCGGGACGGATAGTGAAGGTGTACGACTACATCAACCGCGTTGATAAACGCTTCCACTTAGCGATCTACAAGGGTATTTAGATGCTTTCCCCCTCTCATAGCTATGCATCTCCATGGATAGATCTTGCGTGTGCATAGAAAAAAAATTGTTTTCCATGCAACGTTCCCCAACATTAACATCACATGGACAATGAGGTTCTTCAAAAGCAACACCTTCAGGAAAGGGAACGACGCTCAAGCGTTGTGGTCATCGAATCCAACCACCAAAGGCTAGAATCTAGGTTTTCTCCCTGAAGAACAAGTTTGATCATATTTGAGCAATGCCTTCAACTAGGTAACAATGCAAAAAACATCGACATTGCTAGATCAGATCCAAGGTTTTCACCCCGGAGCTTGAGACGGGTACTCAAGAAGTGTCACCAAATCAAAGTCAATCATGTGGTGTAGCGATCTTTTGCGTGGATAGGAGTTCTCTCACGATTTCTACGTCATTATAATGCACATAAAAATTCTTATTATATTAAGCAAACTACAAAACAAACACAACCGACCAAATCATTACGAGATATGAAATAAAAACATATGATTAAGATGACTTCTTTCACAACAATGCCTTCAAGAAGGGATAAATGTCATCACATGCCTCGTCCGGCCAAATATGGCATGGACAAAGATTTTGATCCTACTTATCAAGACCAGTCATGAAGAAAATCAGAACAAGTAGACAACATTTCAACAAGGTAATAACACAAGTTTTTCATTGTTGAGCACGACCATAAAGGTCAGGATAAGAGTTTTCACACCAAAAGTAGTATTCCAACCAACTACTCGAGAATGAATGGTTCGATAGTTGCACCCGCCAGTACTCCCATGTATGTGGGTGGATGATGCCGCAGAAGTTCTCATGTTCTAGGCAAGCCAGGCTTTGTAGTCCTAGTGTGCAGGTAGATTTTGTAGCCCTAGTGTGCGGATGGATGATGCCCTTGTGGTCATGACCCCTTTGCTTATTAACGATGTAAATGCATCTTCATTGCGGACCCTCAAGCCGCCCGCATCCATCCAGACCGCGTGATCCGAACATTTTTTGCCATCCAACATGGTCCGGTATCCGTCCGCAGGCTAGTCCAGATGTCCATTTTCCCATATACCGGAGGCAAACTCGAGGTGGGGAGAGAGGGGCTTTGCGGGAGTCCGGACGCCAGCCACGTAGGACTCCGACACCCCAGGCCCACTAGAATCCCCCTCCCGATCCCCCTTTCTTTCAGTCCACCCCTGCCCCCGCCACCTTCCTTTCATCCGCACCCTCGTCGTCTGTCGCCGTCGTTGTACCTCTCCGACCGCCGCCCAGGCATCTTTGGACGTCCACAAACCCCACCCACGAGACTGCCGGCCTTGGACTACGCCGTTGTCCACCCAGGAATCCCTCTACATCCCCGCCAACGCCATCTATGGCGGACACCGCGCCCGGTAGGTGTTCGATCAAATGCCATTGAGCTTTTTTTTGGAACTTATTGTTTTCTAGAGAATCAGAACGATAGGGTACTCGTGTACGAGGATGAATTGTTGTGTGATGTGTGGTTGGCCATTTATGAAGACTTTGTAGGCATGAACAAGGGCCCGACCTTTTGGAAAAAATTGCATGCTTTGTTTCATGAGTTAAAGAACTTTGTGCCCTACAACATGCACGTCATCCATGCACACAATGTGAAGTCGCTTTGCAGTGTGATTCACCAAGTGGAGACAAAGTGGCCATTGGGCTCGTCAACCATTGAGATCGGTTGCTTCGTGTTGCTCTACATGTTGATTAATTTATTCATTCACTCAATGTTGATGTACATGTTGTATAGCGTGCACGTGTTGCGACGTACTACAGGACCGACCGCAGGCCATTCACGCACACACGTTGTTGGATGAAACTCAAGGGGCAGTTGTGTGGGACAATATGTGCCGACTTTGGCTCTAGTATCGTTGAATTTGGAATGGATGATTTCGAAAAACTTGTTGAACATCTGGTTATCTAGTTGAATTTGAACTATTGCTGTACTAGAGATATTTGCATGGATGAATTATGCTATTTTTTATAATTACTTTGAGTGTTGCGGGCTTGGTTTAGTAAAACATACAAAATATCGGCCATTTTATTTAAATTATGTCCAAACTTTGCTAAATTCTGTCATGTTTGATAAAATTCATCCGGTTTGTTGGAATGTGGTTTGAAATGTATGCGGGCATGGTTGAATGGCCGGCTTCCTTGAAATGTATGCGAGCATGGTTGAATGGCCAGCTCCCGTACCACTGTTCGTGAACTAGTACGCGTACAAATAAGGTGTCCAATTTTGGGGCCAGAGTTGGAGATGCCCTAACTCTGCCTATGAATGAATAAAGAAGGGATTTTAGTGCTAAAAAAGGGACCAATTTCACCATCCAGGCTGTAGAAAAGGCAAAGCCCCACCATAGCAGCATAGGTGGTACGTCTCCAGGAATGCAAGCAGTTCGGTATCAGAATTTTGCATAATGCAACCAAGCACCAACATCCAACCACTGTAGGATGCTGCTGCCATGCGCATGATCGTTGTCCAAGGACACCACTATACATGTTTCCTAGATAAATTCGGGCAGATGCAGAATACACTGCAGAAGAAGAAAATGTGCAAAATACATTGGATCCAAGGCAGAGCATCAGCAGTAGAACATGAGCCTTTTCACACTGTCACTGACCTTAGGCAGGGGCGTCGTCTGCAATGGAGTGGATCTGTACAGCGTCGTGCAGCTGGTGGCCACCGAATCTGACCTCTCAAGGTACAGCCTGCCCCTGTACGCGGCGAGGTGCGCATAGTACGCCGGGGGCACAAGGGACACCGGCCTGGTGCACCGCACGAAGGTGTAGCAGAGATTGTGTATCAGCTGCTGCACCTCGTCGGACTGGAACCTGTTCTCGTCCAACAGGACGTGGTAATGAGTTGGACGGCTTGTCCCCTTGGTGCCCCAGTGGCTGCACAGGTAGAAGTCGAATTCCCTCGGGTGCGTGATCACCGTGTCGACCACCGTCCCCGGCGGTATGTTCTGATCGGAATAGTGTGTGGAGCCACCGTTCTTCTCCCTGTGGAAGAGCCTGGTGTGGTGCCTCTTCTGAACCACGACGAACGTGGTCAGGGGCTTGTAGCCTGGGTACCTCAAACAGGCCACTCGCAGGGCATGCATCTCCTCCTTGAGGACCTTGTCAAACTGCGTCTCGCTCACACCATCCCGGAAGAATATGATTCTACCAGGGAGCTTGCCAACTTCTTTCAGGAACTCCTCAAGCAGTTCACCAGTCATCACATCCAGGTGTTCGATTATTTCTTTCCGGTGCGTCTGCGACCTCATCCTGGAGATGTACTTGTTTGCCGCAGGCCAATTCATGCTTGCAACTACGGCGACCACCGACGGGCTTGAGTCGTCGAGTGGGTGAGGGTGTGTGACATCAGCACCCATGAACATCACTGGCTCCTCATCTGAAAATATTCTGGGAATCTGGCATGGCAGGCTGTTGTAGAGGGAAACATTGCATCCCCCAAGCTTAGCATTCATCTTTAGGGCTAAATTGGCCACAAACTGCACGGTCAGCTTGCTTAAGTTGGGATAAAGGCAACACTGTGTCACAACACCAATGGACGTTTCAGCAATCCGTTTCAGGTCAGCATACCCACGGTGCCTCCGTTCCATGACACAGATTAGTAGTTGCAGGTTGCCTGATGCAGCTTCTTGAATTTTCCCGAGTTTACTCTCCAAAATGCCAGGATTATTGAGAAGTTGGATCCGCTCAAACAATGGGCTGATGACGGGTTTCTTGTTTAGAAGAATCCCAAGCTGCTCACACCGACTTGATAGCTGGTTGACAAACTTTGGAATGTAGGAGTGCTGCTCCGGGGTACCACCAAAGCTTATCAAGGCCCAGTTTTTAATCTTGGAGCCATCAGTAACATGGCTGTCCAGCAAACTCCATTGACGATCAAATCGGTGTGGTGTCATATCCGTAATGCGCCCTCCACTACCAAACTTGAGTCTTGGTGGCAAGAGAACCCTCCCAGAGAGTTGTGTCATGTCCTTTGACACTTGGAGATTGAATTGGTCGGCGTAAGAATTACTGCAAGAAAAGTAAGGTAGCTATGATTAAATCTGCATGACAGAGTCATAGAGTATCTTTTCTTAGAACAAAAGACACTTCTATAGTTCACAAGTGCTGCTGCAAAACTATTATAAGACAAGTATGATGAACCATACCTTCCAGCACCAAATTCTTCTTCGACAATGCCCTTTATGATTCCCTTTCTTTCGCTTGGTCTTTGGCACCCCATTCTGAGAACCTTGGAGGTTTGTTCATCTGAGAGCTTGCCAAGAAACTTCTGACCCTCACAAACTACACAAAGCTCCATTGGCACATAACATGGTTTGCTCCGACCAATCTGCAAGCATGGCATGTTCCTGAACTGTATATCATGGTTGTATTGCTCCTTGAAGTAATCCACCACCATAAGATCTTTGGCACTTCGATCTCGAAACTTGAGGTTTTCGGTTGTCTCCTTGGTCAAGCTATGCACATGGTACCTTTGGTCGGTCTCACGATGGCATACACGAACCTGAATGTTCTTCAAAGCTTTCTCCACCTCTCTCCGCTCCTCTTCTGACAAAGCCCTAGTTTTTTGATGTGAAAGGTCCTTCAAGAAGTCAAAGCGCTTCTGCAAGTAAAGAATCATGCCCGTGCTCTCGTGGAATGCTGTGAGTGAGAGGTCAACATTAAGGGCAAGACCTTGCTTGGTTGGTCTCAGGCTCTGAAAGAAACCTCTTAATCCAACAGCCCCACCACCAATCTCCCTTGCTTCTCCCATAGAGCGTGGATACAAAGACCGGCCTACTAGAACGGAACTTTCCATGGCACCTTCTCGCAAGATGACTTCCAGCGCATGGAGGTAATCTTGAGGCAGTGAAATGCCATCCTTATCTTCGGTCAAATACTTATTCAAGTCCTCACCACTTAGCTTTGAAACCAATCGAATGTTCACCTTGAAAACTTTAAAATTCTGTTTGTCAAGCATGTGTCCATTCTTTTTATCTACTGGACATCGTGCTGATGCAACTGGGAGATTGACGAAGAACTCAGCCTTGTTCTCCTGAAACTCAATAGCACTATAAAGGTCCCTGCGGCCATCAAAGGCCGGCAGCGCACCGGATAGAACACTTGAATTTTCTTGAACAAGCTTGTTCTTGATCATTCTTGCTGTTTCCTTCGATGGATGTGGGGTAATGTCAATATCATACTGGAAAATCTTTTGATCCGGACTGAACCGCACAAGGAAATAATTTGCAGAAAGAGGAATCACAGCCCCCTCGATCCCCCCACTGTCTGGTCTCCGCGCAATGGGACTTCTTTGGTGATTGCTTGAGGGCCTATGATGGCCGTTTGCATGATCCATTCCGACATCAGATGCCTTCTTCTCATGTATGGAGAACTTTTTGTGCGGAAGCGTCTTGGCATCTGCTAGTACATTGATACTGACATGTAAGGAGCCAGAGAATCTAATCATATGTACTAGTGGTTACAGGAAGATAACTTCTCATGTAAAGCAAGGGAATGACAATAGCAATAGCTATATCTTATACTCCCTCCGTTCCTAAATATAAGTCTTTCTAGAGATTTCAACAAGTGACTACATACGGAGCAAAATGAGTGAATCTACGCTCTAAAATATGTCTACATGCGGATGTATGTTGTAGTCCATTTGAAATGTCTAAAAAGACTTATATTTAGGAACAGAGGGACTAGATAACAAGTGCAACCATGGAGCAAATAGATAGCAGTAGCACAAGCACCAAGATAATGGCACATGACTGTACCAACAAAAAGGAAGAAAAGGTAATTGAACATTTTTTTTACCAGCAGATCCTCCCAAAAGATAACCATGCCCCCATTCATGAGGAGTGGAAAGGGGTCTAGCTTTCAAGTGAGAAAGGTGTCATCCACAGTACCGCAAATAGCACTTTGGCTGTGTCTCAGCTCAAACTGTCAAAATTGCATCCCACCTTCCGAAGGAATGCAGATTAATCCAATATATGGCACAAAAGGAACAGCAGACAAGCATACAATCAAAAGTACAAATCCATGAAATCACAAGCTTCCTGACATTCCATTTGACTAACTATACTGCACTGTAGTATTGATCCGAAAACACTGTACTGCATTACCTTTGTATGGCAAGCCATTAATCCCTAACTATACAGCTAGCAGACACCACTTCACATCAAACTATGCATCATCATCACCCATAAAAAAAATAGCTGCAAGTAAAAACTACTCTAGCTCGCATTGAGTAATATATTGGGGGAACACAACCACCCAGGTATTATATATGAACTAGTAGTAGAAAATACAAAAACAAAGATGCGGGAAGTAACCGAGAAAAAGGTGCTTTTTACCCTGCGGGAGCGGCAGAAGCGCGGCGGTGACGGCGTGCGGGGGCGGCGGCGGCTTCTTGGATGGCCGGTGCGTCCACATTGGCCCCCTCTGCGCCGCGCCGGCCATGGGTTTCCCGTAGCACGTGGCGGCGGCGGGGAGCAGGTGCAGCGGCGGCGGCTGCTGCAGGTACAGCAGCACAGGCGGCGGCAGGGGCAGCGCGACCGCTCCGTTATTATGCGCGCGGCCGGAGTTTATAGGCAGGGGGAGGAGCGCCGGGTAGGCCTGGATGATCGGGTACTGTCGGTGGCCGCCGCCGCCGCCGCCGCTACCGTAAACTCCGCTCCACTTCCACCTCCCATTCCCGCCACTGCCGCCGCCCCCGCCGCCGCCGCCGCCATTACCACCAGCGGTTCTACCATCGCCCCCTCTTCCGGCCTTCCGCTCGAACTTGGGCCCCCCTTCCCTCTCCATGGCCGCCAAGGACTCGCTGGGAGAATTAACCCAAACTAATCTGTCCGTATGCAGATTTTGGTGCGGAAGTACCCCAGCTTCTTGTCGTGTTCTTGGGCTGTGGGTTGGGGTTTTCTTGTATGGTTGGAAGGTAGGGGGGCAAAAGGAAGGGAAGGAAGGGGAAGTGAAGGAAGGAGGAGTGGGGGTGGGAAGGGGGGATGGGGTCGGCATTAATGGGGTGGCAGAGGGAGCGTCTGCGCAGGCAGCTGTGCAGCTGTGCTGCGCAAAGCCGGAGCTGTGCTGCGCCACTGTGCGAGATGCAATGCTCTCCTGCTGTCGCCTTAAAAGTTTCTAAAAGTTTCCTCCCTTCTGCTGCTGTCCTGCTGCCTAGTCGTCTTTCCGGTTTCTTGGAATATCTTCAATAGTTTGTGTGTCATTTTGTTGATAAAATTGTCTAGATCATCAAAACAACCTGTCATGAAAGTAGTACTTCAATAGAGTGTCTAAATCATCTTTGAAGAATATTTGAGCAATTTTGCATATCATTTAATCCTGAAATGCGTAGATAATTCATCACGAACATAATAAGCATGAAGGTCAAATGAACAGTAAGTATACCCATAGTATGGACATATAATCAAGTAAATATTATGATATCGACATGTCCAAATCAATTGATAGTACTAATAATCTAGACGCAATCCCTAACGGAAAGGGATACGAACACATACAGCATGGTGGATGAAGAGGCATTCACAGTCGCATTGCCATCACCAGGTAGTGACATTTTGGTGACGAGATAGTCGTCGTTGAGAAAGTAGTCATGTGCAACCACAGCAGAGAAGAATCCAGCAGTTACATAATAACAAGAGACGGGGTTCCGGAGGCCTGCTGTCTCACTTCTCGGTGCACGTGGAGAAGAGAGATGGGAAGAGGTAGGTAGTGTGAAGCTTCGGGACGATGCCGCACGCGCACAAGAGAAGTGGTGATCGCTTATAGGCGAGTTGCAACTGACCACTCAGAAGAGGAAGAGAAGCGGTGTGCCACTAGGGAGGGGGAGAGAAACAGTCCACAACAATTCAGTTTCATCTTCCACTAGCAAAAAAACGTTTTGATTTCTTTCTTGCGTGCCAAAAAGAAGGCATCGCACACACGTTGCATAGGTCCTAGCGTGGCTCAAATTGATCACGAAACATGAGGCGGACGACGAAGGAAAAGTGCGTGTATATGACTTCTTCTCGAGCTCTTACTGTTGCATGGAACAACTCACCTTATATGTTTTTTTAGAATTGAAAAGCACTTTATTCAAACATAATGTTCGGTGGAATACAAATAACATCTGGCCTATTAGTGAGCCATAAGTGCCTACCAACACCTAAAGACAAAGCTGCCCTGGACAGACTGTGTGCCTCAAAATTCAGTGCCCTGTTATCATGTATGATTTGCACCGCCATAAAGCTTTAAATCTTTCTTTTGATTTCATCAATAATCATTCCCGAACGACCCATGTAACTTCCTTTGACATGGTTAACTGTCGCATCACAGTCCGTTGATAAAACTAGTCTCTGGCACGCCAAATCTGCAGCTAAAGACAGCCCCTCGTTGCACGCCATTGATTGCAGAATTTCAGGTTCAGTCATGTCTTGAATTCTCGTGGCGGAGGCTCCCAGGTATTCACCAGTGTCATCTCTACAGATAGCTGCAATAGCATCCCTATCTCATTCCTACCTACAACAGCATCAACGTGTATTTTGACAAATCCCGCTGCTAGAGCACTCCATCTTGTTGCAGCCGATCTCAGTTGCGGTCTTGCCATTTGCTTAACAGGTAGTTGACCCAGATCATTCAAAAAACACCGAATAAAACAGAAAGTCGACAGTGGTGGCTAAAAGATGCCTTCATGAATCGCCTTGCGTCTGTTGGAGAATGCAGTATTTTAAAAAAAATCCTACGATCACGCAAGATCTATCTAGGAGATGCATAGCAACGAGAGGGGAGAGTGTGTCCACGTACCCTCGTAGACCGAAAGCGGAAGCGTCTAGTAACGTGGTTGATGTAGTCAAACGTCTTCACGATTCAACCGATCCTAGCATCGAACGTACGGTACCTCCGTGTTCTGCACACGTTCAGCTCGATGACGTCCCTCGAGCTCTTGATCCAGTTGAGGACGAGGGAGAGTTTCGTCAGCACGACGGCGTGGCGATGGTGATGATGAAGCTACCGGCGCAGGGCTTCGCCTAAGCACTACGACGATATGACCGAGGTGTGTAATTGTGGAGGGGAGCACCGCACACGTCTAAGAAAAGACTTGGTGTGTCTTTGGTGTGCCCCTCCCACGTATATAAAGGGGGGAGGAGAGGAGGCCGGCCATAGGGGGGCGCGCCATAGGGCGGAGTCCTACTTGGACTCCCGGTCCAAGTAGGATTTGCCCCCCCCCCCCGTTTTCTATTCCAACTAGGAGAAGGAGGGAAGGAGGAAGAGGAGAGAAGGAAGGAGGGGGCGCCACCCCCACCCCTTGTCCAATTCGGATTGGCAAGGGGGGCGCGCGTCACCTCCTGGCCGGCCCTCTCTCTTCTCCACTAAGGCCCATGGCGGCCATTAACCTCCCAGGGGGATCCGGTAACCCCCGGTACTCCCAAACTTATCCGAATCAACCCGAACCATTCCGGTGTCCGAATGTAACCTTCCAATATATGAATCTTTACCTCTCGACCATTTTGAGACTCCTCGTCATGTCCGTGATCTCATCCGGGACCCCGAACAAACTTCGGTCATCAAATCACATAACTCATAATACAAATCGTCATCGAACATTAAGCGTGCGGACCCTACGGGTTCGAGAAATATGTAGACATGACCGAGACACATCTCCGATCAATAACCAATAGCGGAACCTGGATTCTCATATTGGCTCCTACATATTCTTCAAAGATCTTTTATCGGTCAAACCGCATAATAACATGCGTTGTTCCCTTTGTCATCGGTATGTTACTTAACCGAGATTCGATCGTCAGTATCATCATACCTAGCTCAATCTCGTTGCCGGCAAGTATCTTTACTCGTTCTATAATATATCATCCCGTGACTAACTCATTAGTCACATTGCTTGCAAGGCTCGTAGTGATGTGTATTACCGAGAGGGCCCAGAGATACCTCTCCGATACACGGAGTGACAAATCCTAATATCAGTCTATGCCAACTCAACAAACACCATCGGAGACACCTGTAGAGCAACTTTATAATCACTCAGTTACGTTGTGACATTTGATAGTACACAAGGTGTTCCTCCGGTATTCGGGAGTTGCATAATCTCATAGTCAGAGGAGCATGTATAAGTCATGAAGAAAGTAATAGCAATAAAACTAAATGATCATTATGTTAAGCTAACGGATGGGTCTTGTCCATCTCATCATTATTGTAACATCCCAAATTTTCAATTTGGAATGTTATACATTAGGTCATCATGCATATCATATTTTATTTTGCTTTTGGTTTTGATCCTAGAAAATCCTAAGCAACTCAAGGACCCACGGAGAGAGTTGGGGATTTCGTTATTTACATATTTGAGTTTTCTCAAATTATGTAAACAGGATCATTTGATTTTATTTATTTTATCATCAATTATTTCTATTACAAAAATATGAGAGAGGGAATAAAATGACTTTCCAAAAATATAGAAATATTGAGGATTTAATAAAAAAATCAAATAAGTTTTATTTCGGAGTTTTTCGGTATTTTTATTTGAATTTAGGAAAAATGCGCGTTTTTCAAAGTTGTAGTTTGGGCCCAGATAAATGTTCACTTTACCGGGCTTGATTTTAGGAACCCGGCAAAATTTATTTCGTGATTTTTGGAGTCCGTTTAGTATTTCTTTTTATTTTTCTTCCGAGCGGATTTATAAAAAAAAATTGGAACCGACTCCGGGCCGTACCCGGCCAGGAAACCGCCGGCCAGGCCTTTATATAGCGCCCGCCCGGGCGAGAGAGAGAGCCAGCCCAGCCCCTGCGAAACCCTAGCCGCGCGCCTTTCGAGGTTCGCCGCCGTCTCGTTTTTCCGTGCTGTTTAAAAAAATATTATTTTTTTCTGTTCGTCGTTTTTCCTTTTTCGTTGGATTTTTCGCGGTTATTTTCTGATCGCGATTTCTGATTCGATTTTCGTTTTAGTATAACTTTTCGCTCGTTTATCGGAATCAGGCGATTCAAGCGCCTGAAGTTTCGTCTCGAAACCCTCTTTCCGAATAATCAACTTAAACAAGTTTTTGCTACTGTAAAATTTTCCCTAAATCCAGATTACTAGAACGAAGTTGTTTTCTTTCGCTGTTTGATTTCTTTTGCTTCGTTCGATTTGATTCTTTTGCAAACCAGGGTTCTTAAGTTGAACTTTCTGGTTAGATCTTCTATTTGAGTTTTACATGTGCATTAGATGAGTTCTTATTGTATGCTTGTTTGGTTGTCTGCGATAGAATACCCGGAGTGCGCCGCCTGTTACTTCGAATCTCTAGGTTACGCGGATCATCAGCAAGGCAAGTAACACTTTGATCATACCTTTTCTACAACCCAGTTTTATTGCATTAGATCAATCCTCACACATTGCATGATTAGGATCTAATTAAACTGTGGGATGGGAAGTAGATGAGGTAGTACCTATTACCTGTTTATTATCAAACCTTTGGGAGTTACTTCTACGTTTGCTTATTAGGCCATGCTATGCTAGTAGACGTGGATTGGGTGAGTGATATCCATGACAGATGTGAGATTGTTAATTAAGGGTTTAATTAAGGTGGCAACCTAACACACATCTGGGTGGATTGAGGCACCTGGGGTTACCAGGACTTGCCTGTTTTCTTTGGACCGCCACCCAGGCTCAAAGGGATCATGAGATTATTCATACTAGAAACTTCCGTGTGCAGCCACAAGCCATTATGGGCTCTGGCATAGTTGACTAAGTTGTGCGAACTCTTACAGTGGTAGACTAGCAGATGTAGGGGAAAGTAGGTGTACCGGTCTACCCGTCGTAAGGTGCTAGCGCTTCTGAAAGACTGTGTCTCGATCATCCGTCTTCTCAAACACCCTGCAGTGCGAGAAACCAAACGGAGGCGATCGAGTCTTGTGGGGAAAAGTGCGCAAACCTCTGCAGAGTGTATAAACTAATCATGGTTAGCCGTGTCCCCGGGTCGTCATCGAATGTTAAGCGTGCGGACCCTACGGGTTCGAGAACTATGTAGACATGACCGAGACACATCTCCGGTCAATAACCAATAGCGGAACCTGGATGCTCATATTGGTTCCTACATATTCTACGAAGATCTTTATCGGTCAAACCGCATAACAACATACGTTGTTCCCTTTGTCATCGGTATGTTACTTGCCCGAGATTCGATCGTCGGTATCATCATACCTAGTTCAATCTCATCACCGGCAAGTCTCTTTACTCGTTCTGTAATGCATCATCCCGTGACTAACTCATTAGTCACATTGCTTGCAAGGCTCATAGTGATGTGCATTACCGAGAGGGCCCAGAGATACCTCTCCGATACATGGAGTGACAAATCCTAATCTCGATCTATGCCAACTCAACAAACACCATCGGAGACACCTGTAGAGCATCTTTATAATCACCCAGTTACGTTGTGACGTTTGATAGCACACAAGGTGTTCCTCCGGTATTCGAGAGTTGCATAATCTCATAGTCAGGAACATGTATAAGTCATGAAGAAAGCAATAGCAGAAAAACTAAACGATCATTATGCTAAGCTAACGGATGGGTCTTGTCCATCACATCATTCTCTAATGATGTGATCCCGTTCATCAAATGACAACACATGTCTATGGCTAGGAAACTTAACCATCTTTGATTAACGAGCTAGTCAAGTAGAGGCATACTAGGGACACTCTGTTTGTCTATGTATTCACACATGTACTAAGTTTCCGGTTAATACAATTCTAGCATGAATAATAAACATTTATCATGATATAAGGAAATATAAATAACAACTTTATTATTGCCTCTAGGGCATATTTCCTTCAGTCTCCCACTTGCACTAGAGTCAATAATCTAGATTACATTAGTAATGATTCTAACACCCATGGAGTCTTGGTGCTGATCATGTTTTGCTCGTGAGAGAGGCTTAGTCATGGGTCTGCAACATTCAGATCCGTATGTATCTTGCAAATCTCTATGTCTCCCTCCTTGACTTGATCGTGGATGGAATTGAAGCGTCTCTTGATGTGCTTGGTTCTCTTGTGAAATCTGGATTCCTTTGCCAAGGCAATTGCACCAGTATTGTCACAAAAGATTTTCATTGGACCCGATGCACTAGGTATACACCTAGATCGGATATGAACTCCTTCATTTGCTGCTTCCGAAGCAGCTATGTACTCCGCTTCACACGTAGATCCCGCCATGACGCTCTGCTTGGAACTGCACAACATGACAGCTCCACCATTCAATATAAATACGTATCGGTTTGTGACTTAGAGTCATCCGGATCAGTGTCAAAGCTTGCATCGACGTAACTTTTACGACGAGCTCTTTGTCACCTTCCATAAATGAGAAACATATCCTTAGTCCTTTTCAGGTATTTCAGGATGTTCTTGACCGCTGTCCAGTGATCCACTCCTGGATTACTTTGGTACCTCCCTGCTAAACTAATAGCAAGGCACACATCAGGTCTGGTACACAGCATTGCATACATGATAGAACCTATGGCTGAGGCATAGGGAATGACTTTCATTTTCTCTCTATCTTCTGCAGTGGTCGGGCATTGAGTCTGACTCAACTTCACACCTTGTAACACAGGCAAGAACCCTTTCTTTGACTGATCCATTTTGAACTTCTTCAAAACTTTATCAAGGTATGTGCTTTGTGAAAGTCCAATTAAGCGTCTTGATCTATCTCTATAGATCTTGATGCCCAATATATAAGCAGCTTCACCGAGGTCTTTCATTGAAAAATTCTTATTCAAGTATCCTTTTATGCTATTCAGAAATTCAGTATCATTTCCGATCAACAATATGTCATCTACATATAATATCAGAAATGCTACAGAGCTCCCACTCACTTTCTTGTAAATACAGGCTTCTCCAAAAGTCTGTATAAAACCATATGCTTTGATCACACTATCAAAGCGTATATTCCAACTCCGAGAGGCTTGCACCAGTCCATAAATGGATCGCTGGAGCTTGCACACTTTGTTAGCACCTTTTGGATCGACAAAACCTTCTGGTTGCATCATATACAACTCTTCTTTAAGATATCCATTAAGGAATGCAGTTTTGACATCCATTTGCCAAATTTCATAATCATAAAATGCGGCAATTGCTAACATGATTTGGACAGACTTAAGCATCGCTAGGGTGAGAAGGTCTCATTCGTAGTCAACTCCTTGAACTTGTCGAAAACTTTCGCAACAAGTCGAGCTTTGTAGACAGTAACATTACCGTCAGCGTCAGTCTTCTTCTTGAAGATCCATTTATTCTCTATGGCTTGCCGATCATCGGCAAGTCAACCAAAGTCCACACTTTGTTCTCATACATGGATCCCATCTCAGATTTCATGGCCTCAAGCCATTTTGCAGGAATCTGGGCTCATCATCGCTTCCTCATAGTTCGTAGGTTCGTCATGGTCAAGTAACATGTTCCAGAAATAGGATTACCGTACCACTCTGGTGCGGATCTTACTCTGGTTGACCTACGAGGTTCGGTAGTAACTTGATCTAAAGTTTCATGATCATCATCATTAGCTTCCTCACTAATTGGTGTAGGAATCACTTGGAACTGATTTCTGTGATGAACTACTTTCCAATTCGGGAGAAGGTACAATTACCTCATCAAGTTCTACTTTCCTCCCACTCACTTCTTTCGAGAGAAACTCCTTCTCTAGAAAGGATCCATTCTTAGCAACGAATATCTTGCCTTCGGATCTGTGATAGAAGGTGTACCCAACAGTCTCCTTTGGGTATCCTATGAAGACACATTTCTCCGATTTGGGTTCGAGCTTATCAGGTTGAAGCTTTTTCACATAAGCATCACAGCCCCAAACTTTAAGAAACGACAACTTGGGTTTCTTGCCAAACCACAGTTCTATGGGTGTCGTCTCAACGGATTTAGATGTGCCCTATTTAACGTGAATGCAGCCGTCTCTAAAGCATAACCCCAAAATGATAGCGGTAAATCAGTAAGAGACATCATAGATCGCACCATATCTAATAAAGTGGTTACGACGTTTCGACACACCATTACGTTGTGGTGTTCCAGGTGGCGTGAGTTGCGAAACTATTCCGCATTGTTTCAAATGAAGACCAAACTCATAACTCAAATATTCACCTCCACGATCAGATCGTAGAAACTTATTTTCTTGTTACGATGATTTTCCACTTCACTTTGAAATTCTTTGAACTTTTCAAATGTTTCAGACTTATGTTTCATCAAGTAGATATACCCATATCTGCTCAAATCATCTGTGAAGGTCAGAAAATAATGATACCCGCCGCGAGCCTCACACTCATCGGACCGCATACATCAGTATGTATTATTTCCAATAAGTCAGTTGCTTGCTCCATTGTTCTAGAGAACGGAGTCTTAGTCATCTTGCCCATGAGGCATGGTTCGCAAGCATCAAGTGATTCATAATCAAGTGATTCCAAAAGCCCATCAAGCATGGAGTTCTTCATGCGCTTTACACCAATATGACCTAAACGGCAGTGCCACAAATAAGTTGCACTATCATTATTAAACTTATATCTTTTGGCTTCAATACTATGAATATGTGTATCACTACTATCAAGATTTAGTAAAAATAGACCACTCATCAAGGGTGCATGACCATAAAAGATATTACTCATATAAATAGAACAACCATTATTCTCTGATTTAAATGAATAACCGTCTCGCAATAACCGTCTTGCATGAAACAAGATCCAGATATAATGTTCATGCCTAACGTGGCACCAAATAACAATTATTCAAGTCTAAAACTAATCCCGAAGGTAGATGTAGAGGTAGCGTGCCGACAGCGATCACATCGACTTTGGAACCATTTCGCACGCGCATCGTCACCTCATCCTTAGCCAATTTTCGCTTAATCCGTAGCCCCTGTTTTGAGTTGCAAATATTAGCAACAGAACCAGTATCAAATACCCAGGCGCTACTGCGAGTATTAGTAAGGTACACATCAATAACATGTATATGAAATATACCTTTCACTTTGCCATCCTTCTTATCCGCCAAATACTTGGGGCAATTCCACTTCCAGTGACCAGTCCCTTTGTAGTAGAAGCACTCAGACTCAGGCTTAGGTCCAGACTTGGGCTCCTTCAGTTGAGCAGCAACTTGCGTGCCGTTCTTCTTGAAGTTCTCCTTGTTCCCTTTGCCCTTTTTCCTGAAACCGGTGGTCTTATTGACCATCAACACTTGATGCTCCTTCTTGATTTCTACCTCCGCAGCCTTTAGCATTGCGAAGAGCTCGAGAATTGTCTTATCCATCCCTTGCATATTATAATTCATCACGAAGCTTTTGTAGCTTGGTGGCAGTGATTGAAGAACTCTGTCAATGACACTATCAACCGGAAGATCAACTCCCAGCTGAGTCAAGTGATTGTGGTACCCAGACATTCTGAGTATGTGCTCACTGACACAACTGTTCTCCTCCATTTTGAAGCTGTAGAACTTATTGGAGACTTCATATTTCACAATCCGGGCATTTTCTTGAAATATTAACTTCAACTCCTGGAACATCTCATATGATCCATGACGTTCAAAACGGTGTTGAAGTCCCGGTTCTAAGCCGTAAAGCATCGCACGCTGAACTATCGAGTAGTCATCAGCTTTGCTCTGATAGGTGTTCATAACATCCGGAGTTGCTCCTGCAGCGGGTTTGGCACCTAGCGGTGCTTCCAGGACGTACTTCTTCTGTGCAGCAATGAGGATAATCCTCAAGTTATGGACCCAATCCATGTTGTTTCTACCATCATCTTTCAACTTAGCTTTCTCTAGGAACGCATTAAAATTCAATGGAACAACATCACGGGCCATTTATCTACAACAACATAGACATGCAAAATACTATCAGGTACTAAGTTCATGATAAATTGAAGTTCAGTTAATCATATTACTTAAGAACTCCACTTAGATAGACATCCCTCTAATCATCTAAGTGATCACGCGATCCATATCAACTAAACCATGTCTGATCATCACGTGAGATGGAGTAGTCTTCAATGGTGAACATCACTATGTTGATCATATCTACTATATGATTCATGCTCGACCTTTCGGTCTCAGTGTTCCGAGGCCATATCTGCATATGCTAGGCTCGTCAAGTTTAACCCGAGTATTCTGCTTGTGCAAAACTGTCTTGCGCCCGTTATATGTGAACGTAGAGCTTATCACACCCGATCATCACGTGGTGTCTCGGCACGATGAACTTTAGCAATGGTGCATACTCAGGGAGAACACTTATACCTTGAAATTTAGTGAGATATCATCTTATAATGCTACCGTCGTACTAAGCAAAATAAGATGCATAAAGGATAAACACCACATGCAATCAATATAAGTGATACGATATGGGCATCATCATCTTGTGCCTTTGATCTCCATATTCAAAGCACCGTCATGATCACCATTGTCGCCGGCTTGACACCTTGATCCCCATCGTAGCATCGTTGTCGTCTCGCCAACTATTACTTCCATGACTATCGCAACCGCTTAGTGATAATTAAAGTAAAACAATTACATGGCGATTGCATTTCATACAATAAAGCGACAACCATATGGCTCCTGACAGTTGCCGATAACTGTGTTACAAAACATGATCATCTCATACAACAATTTATACAATCACGTCTTGACCATGTCACATCACAACATGCCCTGCAAAAACAAGTTAGACGTCCTCTACTTTGTTGTTGCAAGTTTTACGTGGCTACTACGGGCTTAGCAAGAACCGTTGTTACCTACGCATCAAAAACCACAATGCGGTATAGTGATTGCTTTTTGATCTTCAGAAAGAACCTTGTTCATTGAATCCGATTCAACTAAAGTTGGAGAAACTGACACCCGCCAGCCACTTGTGTGCAAAGTACGTCGCTAGAACCAGTCTCATGAACACGGTCATGTAATGTCGATCCAGGCCGCTTCATCCAACAATACCGCCGAATCAAGAAGCAACAAGTGACGGAAAGTAATATGTATATACCCACGCCCACAACTCCTTTGTGTTTTACTCGTGCATATAACATCTACGCATAGACATGGCTCGGATGCCTCTGTTGGGGAATGCAGTATTTCAAAAAAAAATTCCTACAATCATGCAAGATCTATCTAGGAGATGCATATCAATGAGAGGGGAGAGTGTGTCTACGTACCCTCGTAGACCTCAAGCGGAAGCATTTAGTAACGCGGTTGATGTAGTTGAACGTCTTCGCGATCCAAGCGATCCAAGTACCGAACGCACGGCACCTCCGCGATCTGCACACGTTCAGCTCGGTGACGTCCCTCAAACTCTAGATCCAGCTAAGGCCGAGGGAGAGTTTCGTCAGCATGACAACGTGTTGACGGTGATGATGAAGTTACCGATGTAGGGCTTCGCCTAAGCAATACGACAATATGAATGAGGTGCAAATCTGTGGAGGGGGGCACCGCACACGGCTAAGAAATCAACTTGTGTGTCTATGGGGTGCCCCCTCCCACGTATATAAAGGAGTGGAGGAGGGGCCGGCCGGCCTCAAAGAGAGCGCCCCAAGGGGGGAATCCGACTCCTACTAGGAGTAGGTTCCCCCTTTCCTAGTCCAACTAGGAGGGGAAGGAAAGGGAAGAGGGGAAGAAGGAAAGGGGGGCGGCCCCCTCCCCAATTCGGATTGGGTTTGGAGGGGCGCACCCCTCCTCTTGGCTGCCTCCTCTCTCTTCCACTAAAGCCCATGAAGGCCCATTAACCCCCCGGGGGTTCCGGTAACCCCCCCGTACTCCAGAAAATGCCTGAACCTATCTGAAACCTTTCCGGTGTCCAAGCATAACCTTCCAATATACCAATCTTCATGTCTCGACCATTTCAAGACTCCTCTTCATGTCAGTGATCACATCCGAGACTCCAAACATCCTTTGGTACATCAAATCACATAACTCACAATACATATCGTCATCAAACGTTAAGCGTGCCTTCGGGTTTGAGAACTATGTAGACATGACCGAGACTCATCTCCGGTCAATAACCAATAGCGGAACCTGTATGCTCATATTGGTCCCTACATATTCTATGAAGATCTTTATCGGTCAAACCGCATAACATCATACGTTGTTCCCTTTGTCATCAGTATGTTACTTGCCCAAAATTCGGTCGTCGGTATCATCATACCTAGTTCAATCTCGTTACCGACAAGTCTCTTTACTCGTTCCGTAATGCAACATCCCGCAACTAACTCATTAGTCACATTGCTTGCAAGGCTTATAGTGATGTGCATTACCGAGAGAGCCCAGAGATACCTTTTCGACAATCGGAGTGACAAATCCTCATCTTGATCTATCCCAACTCAACAAACACCATCGGAGACACCTGTAGAGTATCTTTATAATCACCCAGTTACGTTGTGATGTTTGATAGAACACTAAGTGTTCCTCCGGTATTCGGGAGCTGCATAATCTCATAGTCATAGGAACATGTATAAGTTATGGAGAAAGCAATAGAAATAAAATAAATGATCATTATGCTAAGCTAATGGATGGGTCTTGCCCATCACATCATTCTCTAGTGATGTGATCCTGTTCGTCAAATGACAACACATGTCTATGGTTAGGAAACTTAACCATCTTTGATTAACGAGCTAGTCAAGTAGAGGCATACTAGTGACACTTTGTTTGTCTATGTATTCACACTTGTACTAAGTTTCCGGGTAATACAATTCTAGCATGAATAATAAACATTTATCATGATATAAGGAAATATAAATAACAACTTTATTATTGCCTTTAGGGCATATTTCCTTTAGGAGGAACACCTTGTATGCTATCAAACGTCACAACGTAACTGGGTGATTATAAAGATGCCCCACAAGTGTCTCTGATGGTGTTTGTTGAGTTGGCATAGATCGATATTAGGATTTGTCACTCCGTGTATCGAAGAGGCATCTCTGGGCCCTCTCAGTAATGCACGTCACTATGAGGCTTGCAAGCAATGTGACTAATGAGTTAGTCACCAGATGATGCATTATGGAACGAGTAAAGAGACTTGCCGGTGACAAGATTGAACTAGGTATGATGATACCAATGAATGAATCTCGGGCAAGTAACATACCGATGACAAAGGGAACAACGTATGTTGTTATGCGGTTTGACCGATAAAGATCTTCATAGAATATGTAGGAGCCAATATGAGCATCCAGGTTCCCCTATTGGTTATTGACTGGAGATGTGTCTCGGTCATGTCTACATAGTTCTCGAACCCGTAGGGTCCGCACGCTTAACGTTCGATGACGATTTGTATTATGAGTTATGTGTTTTGATGAACCGAAGTTTGTTCGGTGTCTCGGATGAGATCACGGACACGACGAGGAGTCTTGAAATGGTCAAGACATAAAGATCGTTATATTGGAATGTTATATTCGGACACCGGAATGGTTTTGAAGTGTTTCGGGTATTTTCTGGAGTACCGGGAGGTTACCAGAACCCCCCGGGAGAGTAATGGGCCTTAATGGGCTTTAGGGGAAAGTAGAGAGGGACCTCAACGGGTGGTCGCGCGCCCCCCATGGGCTGCTCCAAAATGGACTAGGAGGGGGTGGCGCCCCCTCCTTCCTTCTTCCCTCCTTCCCTTTCCCTCCTTCTCCTAGTTGGAATAGGAAAGGGGGGCCGAATACTACTTGGACCGGGAGTCCAAGTAGGACTCCGCCCTATGGCGCGCCCCCCTATGGCCGGCCTCCTCTCCTCCCCCCTTTATATACGTGGGAGGGGGCACCTCAAAGGCACACCAAAATTTCTCTTAGCCGTGTGATTTGCCCCCTCCACAGTTACACACCTCGGTCATATCATCGTAGTGCTTAGGCGAAGCCCTGCGCCGGTAAACTTCATCATCACCGTCACCACGCCGTCGTGCTGATGAAACTCTCCCTCGGCCTCAACAGGATCAAGATCTCGAGGGACGTCACCGAGCTGAACTTGTGCTGATCGCGGAGGTGCCGTACGTTTGGTACTTGGATCGGTTGGATCGCGAAGACGTTCGACTACATCAACCGCGTTAGTAAACGCTTCCGCTTTCGGTCTACGAGGGTACGTAGACACACTCTCCCCTCTCGTTGCTATGCATCTCCTAGATAGATTTTGCGTGATCATAGGAATTTTTTTGAAATACTGCGTTCCCTAGCGGTGGCATCCGAGCCAGGTGTATGCGTAGATATTATATGCACGAGTAGAACACAATGAGTTGTGGGCGATAATAGTCATACTGCTTACCAGCAACGACTTACTTTGATTCAACGGTATTGTTGGATGAAGCGGCCCAGACCGACATTACATGACCGCGTTCATGAGACTGGTTCTACCGACGTGCTTCGCACACAGGTGGCTAGCAGGTGTCTGTTTCTCCAGCTTTAATTGAATTGAGTTTGACTACGCCCGGTCCTTGTTGAAGGTTAAAACAACACACTTAACGAAAAATCGTTGTGGTTTTGGTGCGTAGGTAAGAACGGTTCTTGCTAGAAGCCTATAGCAGCCACGTAAAACTTGCAACAACAAAGTAGAGGACTTCTAACTTGTTTTTGCAGGGCATGTTGTGATGTGATATGGTCAAAACGTGATGATATAAATTGTTGTATGAGATGATCATGTTTTGTAATAGTTATCGGCAGCTGGTAGGAGCCATATGGTTGTTGCTTTATTGTATGAAATGCAATCGCCATGTAATTGCTTTACTTTATCACTGAGCGGTAGCGATAGTCATAGAAGCAATAGTTGGCGAGATGACAACGATGCTACGATGGAGATCAAGGTGTCAAGCCGGTGACGATGGCGATCATGACGGTGCTCTGGAGATGCAGATCAATGGCACAAGATGGTGATGGCCATATCATATCACTTATTTTGATTACATGTGATGTTTCTCTTTTATGCATCTTATTTTGCTTAGTACGGCGGTAGCATTATAAGATGATCTCTCACTAAATTTCAAGGTACAAGTGTTCTCGCTGAGTATGCACCGTTACTACAGTTCGTCGTGCCGAGACACCACATGATGATCGGGAGTGATAAGCTCTACATTTACATACAACGAGTGCAAGCCAGTTTTGCACAAGCAGAATACTCAGGTTAAACTTGACGAGCCTAGCATATGCAGATATGGCCTCGGAACACTGAGACCGAAGGGTCGAACGTGAATCATATAGTAGATATGATCAACATAGTGATGTTCACCATCGAAAACTACTCCATCTCACGTGATGATCGGACATGGGTTAGTTGATATGGATCGCGTGATCATTTAGATGGCTAGAGGGATGTCTATCTAAGTGGGAGTTCTTAAGTAATATGATTAATTGAACTTTAATTTATCATGAACTTAGTACCTGATAGTATTTTGCATCTCTATGTTGTTGTAGATAAATGGTCCTGATACGTCTCCATCGTATCTACTTTTCCAAACACTTTTGACCTTGTTTTGGACTCTAACTTGCATGATTTGAATGTAACTAACCCGGATTGATGCTGTTTTCAGTAGAATTGCCATGGTGTTATTTTTGTGCAGAAATAAAAGTTCTCGAAATGACATGAAAATCAACGGAGACACATTTTGGAATAAATAAAAAATACTGGTGAAAGAAACAACACCAGGGGGCCCACACCCTGTCCACGAGGGTGGGGGCACGCCCCCTGTCTCGTGGGCCCCTTGTGGCTCCACCGACCTCAACTCCAACTCTATATATTCACGTTCGGGGAGAAAAAAATCAGAGAGAAGGATTCATCGCGTTTTACGATACGGAGCCGCTGCCAAGCCCTAATCTCCCTCGGGGGGGCTGATCTGGAGTTCGTTCGGGGATACAGAGAGGGGAATCCATCGCCATTGTCATCATCAACCTTCCTCCATTGTGACGCCCTCGATTCAAGCGTACACTAATCATACACGCAAATGTGTATGATCAAGATCAAGGACTCACGGGAAGATATCACAACACAACTCTAGACACAAATTGAAAATAATACAAGCTTTATATAACAAGCCAAGGGCCTCGAGGGATCGAATACATAAGCTCGAATACACAAGAGTCGGCGGAAGCAACATTATCTGAGCACAGTCATGAGTTAAACAAGTTTTCCTTAAGAAGGCTAGCACAAAAGCAACATCGATCGAAAAGGCAAGGCCTCCTGCCTGGGAGCCTCCTTACTACTCCTGGTCGTCGGCGGTCTTCACGTAGTAGTAGTAGGCATCCTCGGGGTAGTAGTAGTCATCAGTGGTGTCGTCTAGCTCCTGGGATCCGTCATCTCGTCGCAACAATCGGGTATGGGGGAAAAGAGGTAGCAAAGCAACCGTGAGTACTCATCCAAAGTACTTGCAAGACTTACATCAAATCTAAACTAAGTATGCATCTGTATCAAAGGAAAAGGGCTGTATCTGTGGACTAAACTGCAGAATGCCAGAATAGAGGAAAGGCCTAGTCCTATCGATGACTAGCATCTTCTGGAAACCACCATCTTGCAGCAATAGGAGGGAGTAGAGTAGCATAAAGTAAAGTAGCAGTAGTGTTATCAACCTTGACCAGAGATCCTTTCTTGACTCCCTGCGAGAAAGCAATCCCAGAGCCATACTATCCATTCATCATAACCATGACTCATATCCATTTCTCATATCCATTACTCATATCCATTTCTCATCACAAGTATCCAGTTTTAATTGTATCGATCGGGATACAACTCCAAGTGTCCGTTACCATAGGACAGGGTATCGATAGATGTTTTCTTCCCTGCAAGGGTGCACCAACTTACCCACCACGCTCGATTAACTCCGGACGGACACACTTTCCTGGGTCATGCCCGGCCTCGGCCAAACAATACGCCGCAACCCGACGTAGGCTTAATAGAGAGGCTAGCACGCCGGACTAAACCTATGCCCCCAGGGGTCATGGGCCATCTCCCCGGGAACTCCTACATGTTGCATATGCGGCCGGTGAGTAGACCTAGCTACCTCCTTCAACAAGGCAGGAGCTTACGCAGTCCAACCCGGCGCGCGCCGCTCAGTCGCTGGCGTCTATTAAGCTTCGGCTGATGTATACGATGCAGAATGCCCATACGATCGATGTGACCCCATCGCCCCATCTTGAGTACTTGCGGCAAGGGCTAAGAATGCCCGGCCACGCCTCGTAAGTATCTCGCGGGCACCTTCCAGGTCAACCCGACTCCACATCACTCGCTATTATGCTCGCGCGGGTACCCCCTCAGGGCCGACCCGTCTTTAGTAACATGGCTCAGTGCAAAGTCATAGTAACCATAGTAACTGTGTGTCTAACACCAAGGGGAAAACCCGAGGAATCACCCCCGGTGAATTCCACTCGATGTTGTCATCAAGGTGAACGTAAGAGGATCCACCCTCGAGGTTCACACTTGAGGGGTTGCACGACAGAGCCATAATGGAAGTGGTTAAGGAGGAAAATCACCCTCAATGACCACGACTAGATAGCTACACTACAGAGATCTCATCAGGAGTGATGTACGAGGTTCCACCCTCGGCACTCGATGGTAACTCTACAGAGTCGAGCAACAAAAGGGGAAAGTGATGTGTGGTGTCGGGGCCTGGACGTCGATCATGTTGATCGAGTCATCGAATATAAAGCGGGGAAACTGGGACAAGGTGGGGTTCTCTGATGGATCTCTAACCAACCTATACTAAGCAGATTAGGATAAGCAGGTAAGGTATGAAAGCAGGTAACAAAAACAGGCTATGCATCAGAGTAGGATCATACATAAAGCAGTAGCAGTTCTAATGCAATCATGAGAGGGAAAGAAATGGGCGATATCGGAATGCTCAAGGAGGGTTTGCTTGCCTGGTTGCTCTCGCAAGGATGGGTCATCGTCGACGTAGTCGATCACAGGGGCAACATCAGTCTCGGGGTCTACCGGAGAGAAGAGGGGGAAGAAACAGTAAATATAAAGCAACATAGCACCTCAAAGCGTAACATGGCAATAAGATGTGCCGGGTGTGACCTAATGTATGGCTACACGATAAAGGTGAAGGGGGAAAACAGTCGGGAATGTTTTTCCGGTTCCGGACCTGTGTCAGACAGATGACTGGAAGGGGAAAGTTCCATGTCCAGATTGTTAGACGCATCTGACAGGTATGTGGGTAGTGTATTCGGGTACGTCTCATCGTTTTGAGGAACTTTCATATATAAAGTTTTTCGATCCGAGCTACGGTTAATTTTCTATGATTTTTGAAAGTTTTAAACATATTCTGGAATTATTTAAAATAACAAAAAAGAAAATACGACGTCAGCATGACGTGTTGATGACGTCAGCAGTCAAAAGACTCGCTGACCAGGTCAAACCTGACCTGTGGGTCCAGTGGGACCCACATGTCAGCCTCTGTTAGTCTAACAGTATATTGAACTAACTAATCTAGGTTAATAGCTACTGGACCCCACCTGTCATAGACTAATTAACTAAACTAATTAGATTTAATTATTAAAACATTTTAGTTAGTGGAATAAGCAGTGGGGCCCACGTGTCAGTGGCTGGGGCCTGCCTAGTCAGCGTTGACCTCGGTCAACTGGTCAAAGTGGGGCACCTGGGCCCACATGTCAGTGGCCCAGGCGGTGCCATGCGGGTGCCACATCGGTGACATCACTGGAATCACGCCAGCGACCATTCCCGCGGCGGAAGTTTGCCGGAGTTGCTCGGATTTCCTACACAGTGCACCATTTCGTGCGTTTTCGGTGGCGTTCAAACGAGTAGATCGTCCCACGTCGATCTAGAGTGATCCCAGGTGCGGGGGTGTCCGGACTGGAGCTCAACGATGACCGCGGGCGGCGCCGGAATACGGGAATCTCCGAAAACCATGCTACGGGCTGTGTTCTAGCTAACAAACGGCGGTAGCGGGCTCTAGGGACCTCCAGCAACTCGACGGAGGCCACGGCTTCGCTCGGAGATGGACGGGGTGAGCGCAACGAGCTCGCGGACGAGGCCACATGAGGCAATGGCGACGGAGGCACCGTAAGCCATCTACGGTGCATGGGGAGGAACCAGAGGAAGGAGGAGGGCGCGGAGGCTTACAGTGCGGCACACGGAGGCCCTCGGGTGAACGGGAGCATAGAGGGGAGGCGGAATCGACCGCGGTAGACGGTGGTGACCGAGGTTGGGGAAAAGCTTGAACCGGCCGCTGCAAGGTACTCAAGCTCGTCCTGAAACGTGAGGTCGATGAGCACGACGTAGAGGGAGCTCGGGGACTCGGTGAACGGTGGTTGGGGCCACGCCTACGGCGAGGCTTCGGCGGTGATCTCGCTCGGGCGAGGGGTGAGCAGAGAGAGAGCGGCCGAGATGGAGTGGGGAGTGGGTGGAGGTAGGTGGGGGGATATTTGGGGGGGAGCCTCGGTGGAGGCCTTATCCACCCAGTAGCGCTGCCGGCGAGCTGGCTCGGCGGCGACGGTGGGTGCGCCTCGGTTGCTTGAACAGAGAAAGGGGAGTGAAGGAGGAGGCCGTGTTGGGCTGGGCTCTAGGCACTGTGCACTTAGGCCAGTGCACAGTGGCCTTTTCTATTTTCTTTTTACAGAAAAAGCTATGCATTATTTGAGCTGCCAAAAGGAGTTATGTAAAATGTGGGACTTGGCCAAATAAATACATTACAATATTTGGCACCTGCCACAAAAAGTTTGGGAGGAGTTTGAATTGTTTTGGATTTTTCACAAATGGAAAAGCATTTAAAAATGCTGATTTGGAACTGCATTAATTTCCAGGGAATTTAGCTATCTCAAATGATGTTGAATCACTCATGACATTTAGTTAGTGAATATTTGCAACCCAGCGAACATTTTTGTTTTACTGTTTGGAGAAATAATTTATTTGACTTTATTTCAAAATTGAATTTGAATTTGTTTTGAATCAAAGTGAGATTAGCAACAATAACAGTGATGAATTGGCATCATTAGTAGGGGATTACTATAGCTTGACACTGGGGGTGTTACATCCATCACCAATTTCATGATGCTCAAAGTCATGCGTGAGTAATTCCATCGTAGGCTTGCTGGACGGTGATGGGTTGGATGAGATTTATCATGTAATCGAATTAGTTCTGTTAGGGTTTGATCCCTAATATCCATTATGTTCTGAGATTGATGTTGCTATGACTTTGCTATGCTTAATGCTTGTCACTAGGGCCCGAGTGCCATGATTTCAGATCTGAACCTATTATGTCTCCATGAATATATCTGAGTTCTTGATCCTATTTTGCAATTCAATAGTCACCTACTATGTGTTATGATCTGTTAACCCCGAAGTGACAATAATCAGGACAATTACCAGTGATAACTATAGTTTGAGGAGTTGATGTATTCACTAAGTGCTAATGCTTTGTTCCGGTACTCTATTAAAAGCAGGCAATAATATCCCTTAGTTTCCAATAGGACCTCGCTGCCACGGGAGGGTAGGACAAAAGATGTCATGCAAGTTCTTTTCCATAAGCACGTATGACTATATTCGAAATACATGCCTACATTACATTGATGAACTGGAGGTAGTTCTGTGTCACCCTATGTTATAACTGTTGCATGAGGAATCGCATCCGACATAATTATCCCTCACTGATCCATTGCCTACGTGCTTTTCACATATTGATCTTTGCTTAGTTACTTTTCCGTTGCCACTGTTACAATCACTACAAACACTACTACTGTTACTTTTGCCACCGTTGTCGTTACTTCCATATTATTTTGCTACTAAATACTTTGTTACAGATATTAAGTCTTCCGGGTGCGGTTGAATTGACACTCAACTTTTAATACTTGAGAATATTCTTTGGCTCCCCTTATGTCGAATCAATAAATTTGGGTTGAATACTCTACCCTCGAAAACTGTCGCGATCCCCTATACTTGTGGGTTATCAAGACTATTTTCTGGCGCATTGCCGGGGAGCATAGCTCTATTCTTTGAGTGACTTGGGATTTATATCTGTTGATCATTATGAAGAATTTGAAAGATGAAAGAACCAAGATTTTCCCATCAACTACGAGGGGAGGTAAGGAACAGCCATCTATCTCTGCACTTGATTCACCTTCTGTTTTGAGTAAACTTGCGACACCTACTCCTGCTATTCATTTTGATATGTCGCATGTTATCGATGATGCCACTTCTACTATGCATGATGCTTATGATGAAACTACTTCTATGCTTGATAATACTGTGCCACTAGGTGAATTTCTTGATGAACAACTTGCTAGGGTTAGAGAGAATGAAATTATTGAAACTGATAATATTGATGAAAGTGATGATGAAGATTCTCCCTCTAGATATGAATTTCCTGTTGTGCCTGAGGGTTATGATATGGATGAAGAAACTGCTAGAGACTTTTTAGCTTGCAATGATAGATATGATCTTAAGAAACTGATAGTTAAGCTGAAAGAAAAATCTTTGAATGCTAGAATGAAATATGGCCATGCTTTTTCTACTTCACCTATCTGTATTTTTGATAAGGATTATGATTTCTCTATCGAGCCTAAGTTAATTACTTTGGTTGAGTCTGATCCGTTTTATGGCTATGAATATGAAACTATTGTGGCACATCTTACTAAATTAAGTGATATAGCCACCCTGTTCACTAATGATGAGAAAAATCGCTATTACTATATCCTTAACTTATTTCCGTTCTCATTAAAGGGTGATGCTAAAACATGGTTTAATTCTCTTAATCCTGGTTGTGTGCGTAGTCCCCAGGATATGATTTATTACTTCTCTGCTAAATATTTCCAAGCTCATAAGAAACAAGCTGCCTTAAGGGAAATATATAATTTTGTGCAAGTTGACGAAAAGAGTCTCCCACAAGCTTGGGGGAGGCTTCTCCGCTTACTTAATGCTTTGCCTGATCATCCTCTCAACAAAATGGAATACTTGATATCTTTTATAATGGACTAACTGATGCTTCCAGAGACCACCTGGATAGTTGTGATGGTTATGTTTTCAGGGAAAGAACTGTTGATCAAGCTGAATTACTATTGAATAATATGTTGAGTAATGATAATAATTGGACACTTCCTGAACCAATTCCTAAGCCAACTCCGAAGAAAAGGGCTATTCTATTTCTCAGTCCAGAAGATACGCAAGAGGCAAAGAAATATATGAAAGAAAAAGGTATTAAAGCTAAAGATGTTAAGGATTTACCACCTATTGAAGAAATACATGGTCTTGATAACCCGACACAGGTATTAAAGGTAAATTCTCTCTATAGATTTGATAAGGGTGAAATCCCATCTACTAAGTCTGCTAGCCAATGCTTGGATGAGTTTGATAATTTTATTGTCAAACAAGAAAACTTCAATGCTTATGTTGGTAGACAATTGAAACGTAATGCTTATATGATTGAACACTTGAGTGATTATATGTCTAGAGTTAAAGGTGAGCTTAAACTTATTAGTAAACATGCTCTATGGTTACCACTCAAGTAGAACAAGTATTTAAAGCTCAGAATGATTTGCTCAATGAATTAGATAATAAGAAAAATAAAAATGTTGTTAAGAGTTGTGAATAGAGGGGGTAGAATGACTCAGGAACCTTTGTATCCTGAAGGCCATCCTAAGAGAATTGAGCAAGATTCTCAGAGAACTAATGTTGATGCACCTAGTTCTTATAAGAAGAAGAAAAAGAAAAATGATAGGACTTTGCATGCTTCTAGTGAACATGTTGTTGACACACCCGAGAATCCCAATGATCTTTCTATTTCTGATGCTGAAACACAATCCGGTAATGAACATGAACCTAGTGATAATGTTAATGATGATGTTCATGTTGATGCTCAACCTAGCAATGACAATGATGTAGAGATTGAACCTGTTGTTGATCTTGATAACCCACAATCAAAGAATCAACATTATGATAAGAGAGACTTCGTTGCTAGGAAGAACGGTAAAGAAAGGGAACCATGGGTTCAAAAACCCATGCCTTTTCCTCCTAAACCATACAAGAAAATGGATGATGGGGATTTTGAGTGCTTTGCTGAAATGATTAGACCTGTCTTTTTGCGTATGCGTTTGACTGATATGCTTAAAATGAATCCTTACGCTAAGTATATGAAAGATATTGTTACAAATAAAAGAAAGATACCGGAAGCTGAAATTTCCACCATGCTTGCTAATTATACTTTTAAAGGTGGAATACCTAAGAAACTAGGAGATCTAGGAGTACCAACTATACCATGCTCCATTAAAAGAAACTATGTTAAAACTTCTTTATGTGATCTTGGAGCCGGTGTTAGTGTTATGCCTCTCTCTTTATATCATAGACTTGATTTGAATAATTTGACACCTATTGAAATATCTTTGCAAATGGCTGATAAATCAATTGTTATACCTATCGGTATTTGTGAGGATGTGCCTGTTGTGGTTGCAAACGTTACTATTTTAACGGACTTTGTTATTCTTGATATTCCCAAGGACGATGGTATGTCTATTATTCTTGATATTCCCAAGGACGATGGTATGTCTATTATTCTTGGTAGGCACTTTTTGAATACTGCAGGGGCTGTTATTGATTGCAACAAAGGCAATGTCAATTTTCACGTTAATGGTAATGAGCATACGATACACTTTCCGAGGAGACAACCTCAAGTCCATAGTATTAATTCTATTGGAAAAACTTCAACGATTATTATTGGAGGTTTTGAATTTACTCTTCCTACTGTCAAGAAGAAATATGATATTCTTATTGTTGGGGACATGCATATCCCCGTTGAGGTAACCTGGTGTTATTCGAAAATTCTTCGGTTTCATGCGATTCGGAAAGAGTTTGTTAACAAGACTTGATCAAGCTTGTTAGTGGATTCCTTTTGATGAGCATGAGATGGATGAAGTTAGAAAGCACAACTCTCTGTACCCTCCTTTTACTTTCTATTAGTGGATTCCTTTTGAATGCTGGCTTTATATATTTACAACAACATCAAACAGAGTTTGTAAAAGTTTTTCTTTATCACTTTCAGTTTGTCAACTGAATTGCTTGAGGACAAGCAAAGGTTTAAGCTTGGGGGAGTTGATACGTTTCCATTGTATCTACTTTTCCAAACACTTTTGACCTTGTTTTGGACTCTAACTTGCATGATTTGAATGGAACTAACCTGGTCTGACGCTATTTTTAGCAGAATTGCCACGGTGTTATTTTTGTGTAGAAATAAAAGTTCTCGGAATGACTTGAAACTTCATGGAGAATATTTTTGGAATTTATAAAAAATATTGGCAAAAGAATCAACACCAGAGGGCCCACACCCTATCCACGAGAGTGGGGGCGCGCCCACCCCCTGGGCGTCCCCCCTGTCTCGTCAGCCCCCTGAGGCTCCACCGACCTCAACTCCAACTCTATATATTCATGTTTGGGGGGGGGAATCAGAGAGAAGGATTCATCGTGTTTTACGATATGAAGCCGCCGCCAAGCCCTAATCTCTCTTGGGAGGGCTGATCTGGAGTCCATTCGGGGCTCCGAAGAGGGGAATCCGTCGCCATCGTCATCATCAACCTTCCTCCATCACCAATTTCATGATGCTCACCGCCATGCATGAGTAATTCCATCGTAGGCTTGCTAGACGGTGATGGGTTGGATGAGATTTATCATGTAGTCGAGTTAGTTTTGTTAGGGTTTTATCCATTATGTTCTGAGATTGATGTTGCTATGACTTTTCCATGCTTAATGCTTGTCACTAGGGTTCGAGTGCCATGATTTCAGATCTGAACCTATTATGTTTCCATGAATATATGTGAGTTCTTGATGCTATTTTGCAAGTCAATAGTCATCTACTATGTGTTATGATCCGTTAACCTCGAAGTGACAATAATCGGGACAATTACCGGTGATGACTATAGTTTGAGGAGTTCATGTATTCACTAAGTGCTAATGCTTTGTTCTGATACTCTATTAAAAGCAGGCCTTAATATCCCTTAGTTTCCAATAGGACCCCGCTGCCACCGGAGGGTAGGACAAAAGATGTCATGCAAGTTCTTTTCCATAAGCACGTATGACTATATTCGGAATACATGCCTACATTACATTGATGAACTGGAGCTAGTTCTGTGTCACCCTATGTTATAACTGTTGCATGAGGAATCGCATCCGACATAATTATCCATCATTGATCCATTGCCTACGAGCTTTTCACATATTGATCTTTGCTTAGTTACTTTTCCGTTGCCACTGTTACAATCACTACAAACACTGCTACTGCTACTTTTACCACCGTTATCGTTACTTCCATATTACTTTGCTACTAAATACTTTGCTGTAGATATTAAGTCTTTCAGGTGCGGTAGAATTGACAACTCAACTGTTAATACTTGATAATATTCTTTGGCTCCCCTTGTGTCGAATCAATAAATTTGGGTTGAATAATCAACCCTCGAAAACTGTTGCGATCCCCTATACTTGTGGGTTATCAGGCCCGTGCTATTGTTCCTTTGAATTTTAATGTGTTCCTAGAGAAAGCTAAGTTGAATGATGATGGTAGGAACTACACGGACTGGGTCCGTAACTTGAGGATTATCCTCATTGCTTCATAGAAGAATTACGTCCTGGAAGCACTGCTAGGTGCAAAGCCTACTGCAGGAGCAACTCCAGATGTTATGAATGTTTGGCAGAGCAAAGATGATTACTACTCAATAGTTCAGTGTGCCATGCTTTACCGCTTAGAATCGGGACTTCAACGATGTTTTGAACATCATGGATCATATGAGATGTTCGAGGAGTTGAAGTTAATATTTCTAGCAAATTCCCCGATTGAGAGATATGAAGTCTCCAATAAGTTCTACAACTGCAAAATGGATGAGAATAGTTCTATCAGTGAACATATACTCAGAATGTCTGGGTACCACAACCACTTGACTCAACTGGGAGTTAATCTTCCTGATGATAGTGTCATTGACAGAGTTCTTCAATCACTTCCACCAAGCTACAAAAGCTTCATGATGAACTATAATATGTAAGGGATGGATAAGACTATTCCCGAGCTCTTTGCAATGCTAAAGGCTGCAGAGGTAGATATCAAGAAGGAGCATCAAGTCTTGATGGTCAATAAGACCACCAGTTTCAGGAAAAAGGGCAAGGGAAGAAGGGGAACTTCAAGAAGAACGGCAAGCAAGTTGCTGCTCAAGTGAAGAAGCCCAAGTATGGACCTAAGCCTGAGACTGAGTGCTTCTACTGCAAAGGGACTGCTCACTGGAAGTGGAACTGCCCCAAGTATTTGGCGGATAAAAAGGATGGCGAAGTGAAACGTATATTTGATATACATGGTATTGATGTGTACCTTACTAATACTCGTAGTAGCGCCTGGGTATTTGATACTGGTTATGTTGCTCATATTTGCAACTCAAAACAGGGGCTACAGATTAAGCAAAGATTGGGTAAGGACGAGGTGACGATGCGCGTGGGAAATGGTTCCAAAGTCAATGAGATGGCGGTCGGCACGCTACCTCTACATCTACCTTCGGGATTAGTTTTAGACATGAATAATTGTTATTTGGTGCCGGTGTTAAGCAAGAACATTCTATCTGGATCTTGTTTGATGCGAGACGATTATTCATTTAAATCAGAGAATAATGGTTGTTCTATTTATATGATTAATATCTTTTATGGTCCTGCACCCTTGACGAGTGGTCTATTTTTACTAAATCTTGATAGTAGTGATACACATATTCAAATAATTGAAGCCAAAAGATACAAGTTTAATAATGATAATGCAACTTATTTGTGGCATTGCCGTTTAGGTCATATTGGTGTAAAGCGCATGAAGAAACTCCATGTTGATGGGCTTTTGGAATCACTTGCTTATGAATCACTTGATGCTTGCGAACCATGCCTCATGGGCAAGATGACTAAGACTCCGTTCTCTAGAACAATGGAGCAAGCAACAGACTTATTGGAAATAATACATACTGATGTATGCGGTTCGATGAGTGTTGATGCTCGTGGCGGGTATCATTATTTTCTGACATTCACAGATGATTTGAGTAGATATGGGTATATCTACTTGATGAAACATAAGTCTGAAACATTTGAAAAGTTCAAAGAATCTCAAAGTGAAGTGGAAAATCATCGTAACAAGAAAATAAAGTTTCTACGATGTGATCGTGGAGGTGAATATTTGAGTTATGAGTTTGGTCTTCATTTGAAACAATGCAGAATAGTTCCGCAACTCACGCCACCTGGAACAGCACAACGTAATGGTGTGTCTGAATGTCATAACCGCACTTTATTAGATATGGTGCGATCTATGATGTCTCTTACTGATTTACCGCTATCATTTTGGGGTTATGCTTTAGAGATGGCTGTATTCACATTAAATAGGGCACCATCTAAATCCGTTGAGACGACACCATACGAACTGTGGTTTGGCAAAACCCAAGTTGTCGTTTCTTAAAGTTTGGGCTTGTGATGCTTATGTCAAAAAGCTTCAACCTGATAAGCTCGAACCCAAATTGGAGAAATGTGTCTTCATAGGATACCCAAAGGAGACTGTTGGGTACACCTTCTATCACAGATCCGAAGGCAAGATATTCGCTGTTAAGAATGGATCCATTCCAGAGAAGGAGTTTCTCTCGGAAGAAGTGCATAGGAGAAAGTAGAACTTGATGAGGTAATTGTACCTTCTCCCGAATTGGAAAGTAGTCCATCACAGAGATTAGTTCCAATGATTCCTACACCAATTAGTGAGGAAGCTAATGATGATGATCATGAAACTTTAGATCAAGTTACTACTGAACCTCGTAGGTTAACCAGAGTAAGATCCGCACCAGAGTGGTACGGTAATCCTATTTTGGATATCATGTTACTTGACCATGACGAACCAACGAACTATGAGGAAGTGATGATGAGCCCAAATTCCGTGAAATGGCTTGAGGTCATGAAATTTGAGATGGGATCCATGTATGAGAACAAAGTGTGGACTTTGGTTGACTTGCTCGATGATCGGCAAGCCATAGAGAATAAATGGATCTTCAAGAAGAAGACTGACGTTGACGGTAATGTTACTGTCTACAAAGCTCGACTTGTTGTGAAAGCTTTTCGACAAGTTCAAGGAGTTGACTACAATGAGACTTCCTCACTCATAGCGATGCTTAAGTCTGTCCAAATCATGTTAGCAATTGCCGCATTTTATGATTATGAAATTTGGCAAATGGATGTCAAAACTGCATTCCTTAATGGATATCTTAAAGAAGAGTTGTATATAATGCAACCAGAAGGTTTTGTTGATCCAAAAGGTGCTAACAAAGTGTGCAAGCTCCAGCGATCCATTTATGGACTGGTGCAAGCCTCTCAGAGTTGGAATATACGCTTTGATAGTGTGATCAAAGCATATGGTTTTATACAGACTTTTGGAGAAGCCTGTATTTATAAGAAAGTGAGTGGGAGCTCTGTAGCATTTATGATATTATATGTGGATGACATATTGTTGATCAGAAATGATACTAAATTTCTAAATATCATAAAAGGATACTTGAATAAGAATTTTTCAATGAAAGACCTCGGTGAAGCTGCTTATATATTGGGCATCAAGATCTATAGAGATAGATCAAGACACTTAATTGGACTTTCACAAAGCACATACCTTGATAATGTTTTGAAGAAGTTCAAAATGGGTCAGTCAAAGAAAGGGTCATTGCCTGTGTTACAAGGTAAAAATTTGAGTCAGACTCAATTCCCAACCACTGCAGAAGATAGAGAGAAAATGAAATTCATTCCCTATGCCTCAGCCATAGGTTCTATCATGTATGCAATGCTGTGTACCAGACCTGATGTGTGCCTTAGTATTAGTTTAGCAGGGAGGTACCAAAGTAATCCAGGAGTGGATCACTGGACAGCGGTCAAGGACATCCTGAAATACCTGAACAGGACTAAGGATATGTTTCTCATTTATGGAGGTGACAAAGAGCTCGTCGTAAACAGTTACGTCGATGCAAGCTTTGACATTGATCCGGATGACTCTAAGTCACAAACCGAATACGTATTTATATTGAATGGTGGAGCTATTAGTTGGTGCAGTTCCAAGCAGAGCGTCATGGCGGGATCTACATGTGAAGCGGAATACATAGCTGCTTCGGAAGCAGAAAATGAAGGAGTTCATATCCGATCTAGGTGTCATACCTAGTGCATCGGGTCCAATGAAAATCTTTTGTGACAATACTGGTGCAATTGCCTTGGCAAAGGAATCCAGATTTCACAAGAGAACCAAGCGCATCAAAAGATGCTTTAATTCCATCCACGATCAAGTCAAGGAGAGAGACATAGAGATTTGCAAGATACATACGGATCTGAATGTTGCAGACCCATTGACTAAGCCTCTCTCACGAGCAAAACATGATCAGCACCAAGACTCCATGGGTGTTAGAATCATTACTATGTAATCTAGATTATTGACTCTAGTGCAAGTGGGAGACTTAAGGAAATATGCCCTAGATGCAATAATAAAGTTGTTATTTATATTTCCTTATATCATGATAAATGTTTATTATTCATGCTAGAAATGTATTAACCGGAAACTTAGTACATGTGTGGATACATAGACAAACAGAGTGTCCCTAGTATGCTTCTACTTGACTAGCTCGTTAAATCAAAGATGGTTAAGTTTCCTAGCCATAGACATGTGTTGTCATTTGATGAACGGGATCACATCATTAGAGAATGAAGTGATGGACAAGACCCACCCGTTAGCTTAGCATAATGATCGTTTAGTTTTTCTGCTATTGCTTTCTTCATGACTTATACATGTTCCTCGGGCTATGAGATTATGCAACTCTCGAATACCGGAGGAACACTTTGTGTGCTATCAAACGTCACAACGTAACTGAGTGATTATAAAGATTCCCTACAGGTGTCTCCGATGGTGTTTGTTGAGTTAGCATAGATCGAGATTAGGAGTTGTCACTCCATGTATCGGAGAGGTATCTCTGGGACCTCTCGGTAATGCACATCACTATGAGCCTTGCAAGCAATGTGACTAATGAGTTAGTCACGGGATGATGCTTTACAGAACGAGTAAAGAGACTTGCCGGTGACGAGATTGAACTAGGTATGATGATACGGATGATCGAATCTCGGGCAAGTAACATACCGATGACAAAGGGAACAACGTATGTTGTTATGCGGTTTGACCGATAAAGATCTTCGTAGAATATGTAGGATCCAATATGAGCATCCAGGTTCCGCTATTGGTTATTGACCGGAGATGTGTCTCGGTCAGGTCTATATAGTTCTCAAACCCGTAGGGTCCGCATGCTTAACATTCGATGACGACATGTTGTGATCTATGTATTCACACATGTATTACGGTTTTCAGTTAATACAATTATAGCACCAACAATAGACAATTGTCATGAACAAGGAAATATAATAATAACTATTTTATTATTTCCTCTAGGGCATATTTCCAACACAATAGTAGTAGCAAGGACAGGCTATGCAACAATGTAGTATCTACCAATAAATCATCAATTGAATTGACTCTCTAACGCTAGAAGTACAGAAGACAGGTCATCATCAACGTAGTCATACTCGGAGGCAGCGGCAGCCTCAGAGTCTACCGAAAGAATAGAGGAGAGGGGGGAAACAAATAAATAACGAACATACAAATGCAACCCAGATGCATGTCATGGCAAAGTGTGTTGATGATATGCTTTAATGCATCGCTAAAAATTTTAAAAGAAGAGGGAAAATATCTGGTAATATTTTCCCAACTCTAGGTATATTTGGTAAATTGATCCAAGGACAAAATGTCGATGTTCACTATGTTATAGAGGGGTGTGGCAGGTATGTGGATGGCATATTCATATTTTTCTTTGAGAAAATTTCATACATAAATTATTTCCATCTGACTTATAGATTATTTTATATGATTTTGGAAAGTTTAGTTAAATTTCTAGGTTTTATTTATTAATTCGAATTAAATCAGAAAATGCTATGGGTACCCAAGTGTGTACACACCGGAGAGGCTTACATGTGGGTCTGGGGGTTGGTTGACTGTTTGAAAAGTCAGAGTTTGACTGGTCAATAGGGTGTGGGGGCCCACATGTCATTGTCACAGATTTTAATTAAAATATTAGTTAGCAGAGGGGCCCCACATGTCATAGACTATACCAAATCAAATAAATAAAATTAAGTTAAAAAGGGGTTAGTGCTAATGGGGATTAGCCCCTAATATAATCAGGGCCTGGCCCATGTGGCAGTGGCCCAAGCCAGCCCCAACGTTGGACACACACAAGTACATGGGCACCGACGGCCAAGGCACTGGCCAGGGGGAAGCGCAGCTGATACGTCTCCAATGTATCTATAATTTTTGATTGTTCCATGCTATCATATTATCAACCTTGGATGTTTTATATGCATTTATATGCTATTTTATATGATTTTTGGGACTAATCTATTAACCTAGAGCCCAATTCCAGTTTCTGTTTTTTTCCTTGTTTTTGAGTATCGCAGAAAAGGAAAACCAAACGGAGTCCAATTGACCTGAAATTTCACGGAGATCATTTTTGGACCAGGACAAGCCCACGGAGTACCGGAGATGGGCCAGAAGAGTCCCAAGGCCACCACGAGGGTGGGGGCGCGCCCTACCCCCTAGATGCGCCCCCCTACCTGACGGCCGCCTCGGGGACCCTCCTGACTTGTTCCCGACTCCAACACCTCTTATATAACCCCAAACTTCCAGAAAGAAACCTAGATCGGGAGTTCTGCCGCCGCAAGCCTCTGTAGCCACCAAAAAACCAATCTACACACGTTCCGGCACCCTGCCGGAGGGGGGGATCCCTCTCCGGTGGCCATCCTCATCATCCCGACGCTCTCCATGACGAGGAGGGAGTAGTTCACCCTCGAGGCTGAGGGTATGTACGAGTAGCTATGTGTTTGATCTCTCTCTCTCTCTCTCTCTCGTGTTCTTGATTTGGCACGATCTTGATGTATCATGAGCTTTGTTATTATAGTTGGATCTTATGATGTTTCTCCCCCTCTACTCTCTTGTAATGGATTGAGTTTTCCCTTTGAAGTTATCTTATCGGATTGAGTCTGTAAGGATTTGAGAACACTTGATGTATGTGTTGCATGTGCTTATCTGTGGTGACAATGGGATATCACGTGATCCACTTGATTTATGTTTTGGTGATCAAATTTGCGAGTTTCGTGACCTCGTGAACTTATGCATAGGGGTTGGCACACGTTTCTGTCTTGACTCTCCGATAGAAACTTTGGGGCACTCTTTGAAGTTCTTTATGTTGGTTGAATAGATGAATCTGAGATTGTGTGATGCATATCGTATAATCATACCCATGGATACTTGAGGTGACATTGGAGTATCTAGGTGACATTAGGGTTTTGGTTGATTTGTGTCTTAAGGTGTTATTCTAGTACGAACTCTAGGATAGATCGAACAGAAAGAATAGCTTCATGTTATTTTACTACGGACTCTTGAATAGATCGATCAGAAAGGATAACTTTGAGGTGGTTTCGTACCCTACAATAATCTCTTCGTTTGTTCTTCGCTATTAGTGACTTTGTAGTGACTCTTTGTTGCATGTTGAGGGATAGTTATATGATCCAATTATGTTATTATTGTTGAGATAACTTGCACTAGTGAAAGTATGAACCCTAGGTCTTGTTTCCTAGCATTGCAATACCGTTTACGCTCACTTTTACCACTTGCTACCTTGCTGTTTTTATATTTTCAGATTACAAAAACATATATCTACCATCCATATTGCACTTGTATCACCATCTCTTCGCCGAACTAGCGCACCTATACAATCTACCATTGTATTGGGTGTGTTGGGGACACAAGAGACTCTTTGTTATTTGGTTGTAGGGTTGTTTGAGAGAGACCATCTTCATCCTACGCCTCCCACGGTTTGATAAACCTTAGATCATCCACTTGAGGGAAATTTGCTACTGTCCTACAAACCTCTGCACTTGGAGGCCCAACAACGTCTACAAGAAGAAGGTTGTGTAGTAGACATCAAGCTCTTTTCTGGCGCCATTACCGGGGAGGCGAGTGCTTGAAGGTATATTTTTAGATCTTGCAATCGAATCTTTTTGTTTCTTATTTTATCACTAGTTTATACTATAAAAGAAAAACTACAAAAAAATGGAATTAAGCTTGCCTCATATGCTTCATCCTTTTAATGTCTTTCGTGAAAATAATGAATCCGATAATTGTGCCAAAGTGTTAGAAGAAGAATGTATTAAAATGTTTGGCACTAAATCTTTGGATGATGAGCATGATTGTAATGTTGTTAGTACAACTCTTTGAATATCCATAATACTAATGATGATTGCACTAGTCATGATGAAAATGTCTCTTATAAGCATGTCAATTTTTGTGGAGTGCATAGGGTTTGCAAGTACACACCAAATAGGGAAGATAGATTTTGCAAGAGGCATAAGTATTTAGAAACTAAATGGTTGCAAGAAAGGCTAGATGTTTGTGCTGAAAATTTAAATTTTCTTAGCCATCCTTGTGAACTTTGCAATGAACGCGGTCATTTAAATATCCAATGCAAAGTGTTTCATGATCGAATCGTGTCCAAAAAATTTGATGACTTGATTTCCCTTGCACATAATAATGAACTTAGTTTGCTTCTGGGTTATGAAGAAATGAAATGTATAATTAAGGATATTCCAGAATTTGCCCTCGACAATGTTCTTGATTTTGATCTAGAGGAAATTTATATGTATTGTGCGGTGAATTGCATTGAAAATTCTTATATTGCCAATTACATAAAGTCAAGAAAACAATTAGAAGATGAAGTGAATACTAATGAAAGGGAAGAGACTTCCCAATATCCTCCTATTATTTCTTATGATGAATCAGGTAACGAGGAGGAGCCTTCTATCCAACCAATATCATTAATAACGAGCTCCAAAAAGAGGATTAAACCCACACATGATGTGAAGAAGAAAAAGGAAAGGTGGAGAATCAAATATAATAAGGTATTCCTCACAAATGATGTTTCTCCTATTACTCATTGTGATGATGGTAATTGTTATATTATTGGTGCTATCCATACTATTAATGATGAGAGTGATTATGCTTATGATATGAAAAGGCCCAAGCTTGGGGATGCTATGTTTGATGAGAATGACATGTTTGAGAATGTATTTGCTGCAATTAATGTTTGTCCCAAGCTTGGGGATGCTATGATTAATGAAGATGATATTTTTAGTCTCCCAAGTTTTGATGAGCGAATTTACTATGATGATAGCATGCCTCCTATTTATGATGATTATATTGATGAAAGTGGGTTCGGAAGAGTGTCAACTTTAGGAAGTAATGATCCCACTATTTTGGAGGATATTGAATATTATTATGATAATTATAAAATTGGATTTGGAGAGGTCATGACTTTATTTAGTAATGATTCCACTATCTTGGAAGAGGTTTCAATTGATTATGATGAGAACAAAGTTGGTACTTATGATGATTATTGTGATGACACTTATGCTATAAAAAGTAGTGATGATTATATTTATAAAACTTGTCATGATTATGATTACCCTTTTTCTGAACATTACTCTTTTAATGTGGAAACAATTTATAGTATTCGAGTTTCTTATGATACTCCCACCATTCCGAATGAGAAGAATTTTGCTTATGTGGAGAATAGTAATTTTTCTATGCATGTAGATCATGAGAAGAATGCTTTATGTGATAGTTATATTGTTGAATTCATTCATGATGCTACTGAAAATTATTATGAGGGAGGAATATATTCTTGTGGGAGTTGCAATAATATCATGTTTCCTCTCTATGTGCTTAAAATCCGGAAGTTGTGCTTGTTTTACCTTCCTATGGAAGTTGATTCTTGTTCCCATAAGTTGTTTGCTCACAAAATACCTATGCAGAGGAAGTGGGTTAGAGTTAAATGTGCTAGTTATATTCTTCATGATGCTCTCTTTATGTTTCAATTCTTATCTTTTATGTGAGCATCATTGAAATCATCATACCTAGCTAGGGGCGTTAAACGATAGCGCTTGTTGGGAGGCAATTTTATTTTTGTTCTTCGCTTTTTGCTCATGTTTAGTAATAAATAATTAATCTAGCCTATTTTTAGATGTGGTTTTATGTTTTAATTAGTGTTTGTTCCAAGTAGAGCCTTTGGGAAGACTTGGGTGAAGTCTTTGTGATCTTGCTGTAAAAAAACAGAAACTTTAGCGCTCACGAGATTAGCTACCATTTTTTAATGTGGAGTGACATTAAGTTGACTCCTTTTGAAGTTGATTAATAGATAAATTCCTCACGTCCACCAATTTATTTCAGAATTGTTTGAATTCCAGAAGTATACGTTTGATACATATTACTACAGACTGTTCTGTTTTTGACAGATTCTGTTTTCGTTGTGTTGTTTGCTTATTTTGATGAATCTATGAGTAGTATCGGAGGGTATGAACCATAGATAAGTTGGAATACAGTAGATATTACACCAATATGAATTTAGAATGAGTTCATAACAGTACCTAAGTGGTGATTTATTTTCTTATACTAACGGAGCTTACGAGTTTTCTGTTGAGTTTTGTGTTGTGAAGTTTTCAAGTTTTGGGTAAAGATTCGATGGATCATGGAATAAGGAGTGGCAAGAGCCTAATCTTTGGGGATTCCCAAGGCACCCCAAGGTAATATTCAAGGACAACCAAAAGCCTAAGCTTGGGGATGCCCCGGAAGGCATCCCCTCTTTCTTCTTCGTTCATCCGTAACTTTACTTGGAGCTATATTTTTATTCACCACATGATATGTGTTTTGCTTGGAGCGTAATTTTATTTTATTTTGTTTTGCTTGCTGTTTGAATAAAATACCAAGATCTGAAATTCTTAAATGTTAGAGAGTCTTCACATAGTTACATAATTATTCGACTACTCATTGATCTTCACTTATATCTTTCGGAGTAGTTTGTCATTTTCTCTAGTGCTTCACTTATATCCTTTTAGAGCACGGCGGTGGTTCTATTTTATAGAAATATATGAACTCTCATGCTTAACTTATATTATTTTGAGAGTCTTTTAGAATAGCATGGTAATTTGTTTGGGTTATAAAATTAGTCCTAATATGATAGGCATCCAAGATGGGTATAATAAAAACTTTCTTATAAGTGCATTGAATACTATGAGAAGTTTGATACTTGATAATTGTTTTGAGATATGAAGATGGTAATATTGGAGTCATGCTAGTTGATTAATTGTGAATTTGATAAATACTTGTGTTGAGGTTTTCAAGTCCCGTAGCAGGCACGTATGGTAACTGTTGTGTAACAAATTTGAAACATGAGGTGTTCTTTGATTGTCTTCCTTATGAGTGGCGGTCGGGGATGAGCGATGGTCTTTTCCTACCAATCTATCCCCCTAGGAGCATGCGCGTAATGCTTGGTTTTTGATGACTTGTAGATTTTTGCAATAAGTATATGAGTTCTTTATGACTAATGTTGAGTCCATGGATTATACGCACTCTCACCCTTCCATCATTGCTAGCCTCTTCGGTACCGTGCATTGCCCATTCTAACCTCGAGAGTTGGTGCAAACTTCGCCGGAGCATCCAAACCCCATGATATGGTATGTTATGTCACACATAAACCTCCTGATATCTTCCTCAAAACAGCCACCATACCTACCTATTATGGCATTTCCATAGCCAATCCGAGATATATTGCCATGCAGCTTTTCGCCGTTTCATTTATGACACGTTTCATCATTGTCATATTGCCTTGCATGATCATGTAGTTGACATCATATTTGTGGCAAAGCCACCATGCATAATTTATCATACATGTCACTCTTGATTCATTGCCCTTCCCGGTACACCGCCGGAGGCATGCATATAGAGTCATATTTTGTTCTAGTATCGAGTTGTAATCTTTGAGTTGTAAATAAATAGAAGTGTGATGATCATCATTAATAGAGCATTGTCCCAGAAAAAAAGAAAGGCCAAATAAAAAAGAAAAAAGAAAGGCCAAATAAAAAATATATAATAAGAAGGGACAATGCTACTGTCCTTTTTCCACTGTTGTGCTTCAAAGTAGCACCATGATCTTCATGATAAAGAGTCTCTAGTTTTGTCACTTTCATATACTAGTGGGAATTTTTTATTATAGAACTTGGCTTGTATATTCCAACAATGGGCTTCCTCAAATGCCCTAGGTCTTCGTGAGCAAGCAAGTTGGATGCACACCCATTTAGTTTTTTTTGTGGAGCTTTCATACATTTATAGCTCTAGTGCATCCGTTGCATGGCAATCCCTACTCCTCGCATTGACATAAATTGATGGGCATCTCCATAGCCCGTTTATTAGCCGTGTCAATGTGAGACTTTCTCCTTTTTTGTCTTCTCCACACAACCCCCATCATTATATTCTATTCCACCCATAGTGCTCTGCCCATGGCCCACGCTCACGTATTGCGTGAAGTTGAAAAACGTTTGAGATTACTAAAGTATGAAACAATTGCTTGGCTTGTCATCGGGGTTGTGCATGATGAGAGCATTTTTGTGTGACGAAAATGAAGCATAGCCAAACTATATGATTTTGTAGGGATAAGCTTTCTTTGGCCATGTTATTTTGAGAAGACATAATTGCTTAGTTAGTATGCTTGAAGTATTATTATTTTTATGTCAATATTAAACTTTTGTCTTGAATCTTATGGATCTGAATATTCTTGCCACAATAAAGATAATTATATGGATAAATATGTTAGGTAGCATTCCACATCAAAAATTCTATTTTTATCATTTACCTACTCGAGGACGAGCAGGAATTAAGCTTGGGGATGCTTGATACGTCTCCAACGTATCTATAATTTTTTATTGTTCCATGCTATTATATTATCAACCTTGGATGTTTTATATGCATTTATATGCTATTTATATGATTTTTTGGGACTAATCCATTAACCTATAGCCCAGTGCCATTTTTTGTTTTTTTCCTTGTTTTTGAGTATCGCAGAAAAGGAAAACCAAACGGAGTCTAATTGACCTGAAATTTCACGGAGATCATTTTTGGACCAGGAGAAGCCCATGGAGTACCGGAGATGGGCCAGAAGAGTCCCGAGGCCACCACGAGGGTGGGGGCGCGCCCTACCCCCCAGGGCACACCCCCTACCTCGTGGCCGCCTCGGGGACCCCCCCTGACTTGTTCCCGACTCCAACACCTCTTATAGAACCCCAAACTTCTGGAAAGAAACCTAGATCGGGAGTTCCGCCACCGCAAGTCTCTGTAGCCACCGAAAACCAATCTAGACCCGTTCCAGCACCCTGTCGGAGGGGGGAATCCCTCTCCGGTGGCCATCATCATCCCGACGCTCTCCATGACGAGGAGGGAGTAGTTCACCCTCGGGGTTGAGGGTATGTACCGGTAGTTTTGTGTTTGATATCTCTCTCTCTATCTCTTGTGTTCTTGATTTGGCACAATCTTGATGTATCACGAGCTTTGCTATTATAGTGGGATCTTATGATGTTTCTCCCCCTATACTCTATTGTAATGGGTTGAGTTTTCCCTTTGAAGTTATCTTATCGGATTGAGTCTTTAAGGATTTGAAAACACTTGATGTATGTCTTGCATGTGCTTATCTGTGGTGACAATGGGATATCACGTGATCCACTTGATGTATGTTTTGGTGATCAACTTGCGAGTTCCGTGACCTCATGAACTTATGCATAGGGGTTGGCACACATTTTCTTCTTGACTCTCCGGTAGAAACTTTGGGGCACTCTTTGAAGTTCTTTGTGTTGGTTGAATAGATGAATCTGAGATTGTGTGATGCATATCGTATAATCATACCCATGGATACTTGAGGTGACATTGGAGTATCTAGGTGACATTAGGGTTTTGGTTGATTTGTGTCTTAATGTGTTATTCTAGTACGAACTCTAGGATAGATCGAACGGAAAGAATAGCTTCATGTTATTTTACTACGGACTCTTGAATAGATCGATCAAAAAGGAAAACTTTGAGGTGGTTTCATACCCTACAATAATCTCTTTGTTTGTTCTCCGCTATTAGTGACTTTGGAGTGACTCTTTGTTGCATGTTGAGGGATAGTTATATGATCCAATTATGTTATTATTGTTGAGAGAACTTGCACTAGTGAAAGTATGAACCCTAGGCCTTGTTTCCTAGCATTGCAATACCGTTTACGCTCACTTTTACCACTTGCTACCTTGCTGTTTTTATATTTTCAGGTTACAAAAACCTATATCTACCATCCATATTGCACTTGTATCACCATCTCTTCGCCGAACTAGTGCACCTATACAATTTACCATTGTATTGGGTGTGTTGGGGACACAAGAGACTCTTGTTATTTGGTTGCAGGGTTGTTTGATAGAGACCATCTTCATCCTACGCCTCCCATGGATTGATAAACTTTGGGCCATCCACTTGAGGGAAATTTGCTACTGTCCTGCAAACCTCTGCACTTGGAGGCCCAACAACGTCTACAAGAAGACGGTTGTGTAGTAGACATCAGCAGCGCGCGAGCGGGTGGCAGCGGTGTGGGTGGGCACAGCCAGACTGTAGCGAGGGCAACAGCGACCGCAGAAGGCAGGGGCGACAGCAGGAAGCAACAATGGAAGGCAGCGGCAGCAACAGCAGCGCGCGGGCATGGGCGGCTACGGTGCGGCGAACGTGGGCGCGTGGCCAGCGAGGCGCGGCTGCGCTAGGATAGGGCCGGGGCGCTGCGGCCGCGCAACATGAGCGAGGCTCTGACCATGGTGGGCAGTGGCTATGACAGCGGCGGAAGATAGCAACGGCGGTGGAATGATGCCGCAAACAGAGGAGAGATGAGGTGGGGCTCACATGTGAGGCACAAGGAGGCCTGGTGATAGCTTTGAAGCGCAGGAGGTGGCGGATCGAGGCGACGACATCTGGCAATGGACGAGGAAGAAGCATATGATTACATCAGCACCTGGCTCGTATGCCGCCCGTGAGAGAGAGTTGTGTGCCGAGTTGGAGTGAATGGAGTGTGACACGCGTTGGAGGGTGGCGTTCGCGGCTGACCTAGTGTGCCGCACCGCTACGTTCGACGTCGGCGAGATCTTTCTCCGCCACAATACGCAGTGCCTCGTGTTTCTTGACTCTCATGGGCACACGGTGGACGCCCGCTATAGGCGCGAGGGGGGGTGGATCGATGTCTGGTGTATTGTCTCGTTCCTGTGCTATTTCGCCAAGATATATGACTGTCTGTAGGTGCTTGGATCATCCCTCAGCGGCGCTCCGGTGAGCGAGCATGAGTCGACTAATTGAGATGGGCGTGGCAAGGGTGTTGCGGTACCTGGGGTCCTGGGAGGTAGAGGTGGTCGTGCATGGGCCCCCTCGCCCCCCGCCACGGCTGGATGCGGGGCCTGGGGTCCTGGGACGTGGCCCGGGCCACCATGGCTCAGATCTGCGACACGTGGGGGAAGCGGAGGCCAACAGCTCGGATCCTACCGAGGCTAGGGTTTTGACCATCGAGCCAGGTACAAAAACCTCGCTCCCATGCTCGTCCCCGGCATTTTCAGATCTGGACGAGAGTCTGCTTCACTTTTGGGAGCCGCCGCCGAGGAGCGAACCTAGGGTTCCTCCCACCATCACCTTCTCCTAGTGGAGGGCAAAATCCGGGGTGACGGCCGGTCATTCACGCAGGTAGCTGCATCCCCACCCCCAACAAAACCAGTTGAGAGGCCGCAACAGGGGAGCAGAGGTGGCGTGATGAGAGAGGAGGGATTCGGCGCAGGCAGGCATGGGTGCGGAGGCGGCCGTTTCAATCGCGGTTGTGGCTTCGACCACAACATGTGGAAGCGCAAGGCGGACGCCGTTCAATCTTCGACCACCAGGGCGTTGGGATCGAGTGAGACAGGCTTCGAGAAGTGGAATGTTGCTGCCGGGATGGGCAGATCTGGTAATCCTCGCCCCGACCATTGGACCGCGGCCGTTGATGGCGACGGTGGCGACAAGTCCACACATCGTCCGCATGGGAGGTCTTAGACACCTGCCAGGAGACGCGACCCCCCTGCTCTCAATGGTAACCCTAACCCCATCCCTGATGCTTGCCAGATTTGCAACACGGGAGGGCATTACACTACTAAGTGCCCCCAGGCTCTGTGTGAGCGCTGTAAAAAGATAGGTCATCTGTCTGTTATTTGCACTGATCTGTTGCCTTGGGAGTGTATTCCTGTTATGTGTGGTTTCCAATCTAAGGGGCAGGGCTTCTGTTTTTTCCATGATTATAACATAGAGAGACAACCCCAGAGAGAAAACACCAATGTCCTGCTGTAACGCCCCGGACACACCCGCCGGTGGTCGTTACTCCTAGCGGGATCTATACTGGCCCCACAGATCAATACTAGTCTTTTCTGTGCACTTTGTCCTCACTCGTGCGCACCCGGGAGCACCTTCCCGGTCGGTCACCCATCCTGACACTACTCCAAGCTGAGCATGCTTAACTTTGGAGTTCTGTCCGGATGGGCTCCCGGAAAAGAAGGAATTCCTTATTTATATGAGTAGTCTATCATCCCTAATAAGCTAGGCCATTACATACACCCCCACTCAGAGGAACCGACGTCCTCGTCGGGCCACAAGAACGTTCCCTCTTGGCACACACGTCTGTGCATCCAGTCCGATACATGTACCATGCCGTGTGCCATGACGGGTCACAAACATCATGAACAACATGACCGCGCACCTGTCCGCAAACATCCATGTAACCGCGAGGGTCGGCTCTAATACCAACTTGTAACGCCCGGGACACACCCGCCGGTGGTAGTTACTCCTGGCGGGATATAGACTGGCCCCACAGATCAATACTAGTCTTTTCTGCGCACTTTGTCCTCACTCGTGCGCACCCGGGAGCAACTTCCCAGTCGGTCACCCATCCTGACACTACTCCAAGCTGAGCACGCTTAACTTTGAAGTTTTGTCCGAATGGGCTCCCGGAAAAGAAGGAATTCCTTATTGATATGAGTAGTCTATCATCCCTAATAAGCCAGGCCATTACACCTGCTTACCATTGTGGAAGGTTCTATCTCTAAGAAAGATTTGCAAGAGGATATGGGGGTATATATTGGGCAGGGCTGGAGATGTTCAGCACACCCTATTGCCCCTGACAAATATGTCATGAGGTTCCCTAATATAAGAGAGGTTGATAGAGCTTTATTCGTTGAGTACTTTTCTCTCAAAAAACACAAAGTTGTTGTCAGGATCACTCCATGGTCTGATGACATGGATTGTGAGGGTCTTATGGAGATTGCTCGGGTGAAAATTAGTAAGATCCTTTTAAAAAAGCGTTGTGATAAAAATGTGGCTTTCGCTGGCAGCTTAGTTGGGGTGACTTTGGAGATTGACATGTCTACACTCAAACGCCCCTCTTCCGTTACAGCTAAAATTGGATGTTGTAACATTGACAAACTCCCCTCGTCTGCTGAAGGGTGTATGGGGGTCGTTTCTATCGTTTCATGTATGAGGTGGAGGAGGTCCTAGTGAGAAATCATATAGTTGAACCAGACACTGTTGCAGTAAAACATGGGCAGGAAAGTAACCGTGTTTCCACTCCAAAAAGTAAGAGACATAATGGGGAGGCTGAGACAGTAGATCACACCCAAGCTCCTGCTGAGCGCGGTGCTGATAATTATCGAGGGGTAAGACCTGTCGTCTGCTCCCTCCTGAGAAAGATGATGGTGAGGATAAAGATGCATCTTCTTCATCTGAAAGTGATGACAGAATTCTGTTTATCAAGAAGCTGGCACGATACAATGATGTTGTGAAAGACAATATGCAGTCATGTGAGAGTAATGATAGGTGTGAGGTTGCAGGCAATCTCCATGAGGGGGATGTTACTCTACAAAATGTTCAGGTGACTGAAAAAATTTCTTATAAGAAAAAAGTGTCATATGCAGAGGTGGTAACGGGTTGCTCGCAGGTCTCGGAGGTGGTTGGAGAGGTGGATCCCACCCTGAAGGTGTCTGATGATTACCTGGTGCATCTACCCTCCCCTGACTATGATGATGAGATCATTCCCACCCCTCCGCTGATCCCAGAAGTTAACTTGACATTCAATCAATGCTATGCTCAGGGGGGCAGAGGGACATGATGGCCAACGCTATGGATGTGGCCAAGAAGAAAAATATGGAAGGTAATACCCCCAACCCTAGAAAGAATTCTTTTGTTGTTCTGGGGGATGTTGAATTAGTTTGTAGAGCCAATAAAATGGGAGTGCTTATTCCAGATGATAAATTTGCATGCATCAATATCCTATATGAGCTTGATAATGCCAGAGATAACCTAAAGAATAAACAGGATAATATAAATAAAGAGGTGAATATTGAGGAGAATTTGGTGGTCACCAATGGGTTAGGCAAAAAAGCACATGTGTGTTTGTCTTGGCTCAAACAAGAGGAATATTTTAGTGACAGTTTTGACTCTCACATTCGTGGGAGTAAAAAAAAGCACACAAGACATCTGTGAAGGAAATATGCCCTAAAGGCAATAATAAAGTTATTATTTATATTTCCTTATGTCATGATAAATGTTTATTATTCATGCTAGAATTGTATTAACCGGAAACTTAGTACATGTGTGAATACATAGACAAAACAGAGTGTCCCTAGTATGCCTCTGCTTGACTAGCTCGTTAATCAAAGATGGTTTAGTTTCCTAGCCATAGACATGTGTTGTCATTTGATAAACGGGATCACATCATTAGAGAATGATGTAATGGACAAGACCCATCTGTTAGCTTAGCATAATGATCGTTAAGTTTTACTGCTATTGCTTTCTTCATGACTTATACATATTCCTCTGACTATGAGATTATGCAACTCCCGAATACCGGAGGAATGCTACCTCTTGAGCATGAGTTGGTTTTCCCTTGAAGAGGAAAGGGTGATGCAGCAAAGCAGCGTAAGTATTTCCCTCAGTTTTTGAGAACCAAGGTATCAATACAGTAGGAGACCACGCGCGAGTCACCTCGTACCTACACAAACAAATAAGAACCTCGCAACCAACGCAATAAAGGGGTTGTCAATCCCTTCACAACCACTTGCAAGAGTGAGATCTGATAGAGATAATAATAATAAGATAAATATTTTTGGTATTTTTATGATATAGATTGAAAGTAAAGATTGCAAAATAAAATAGATTGGAAACTTGTATGATGGAGAATAGACCCGGGGGCCATAGGTTTCACTAGTGGCTTCTCTCAAGATAGTATAAGTATTACGGTGGGTGAACAAATTACTGTCGAGCAATTGATAGAAAAGTGAATACTTATGAGAATATCTAGGTATGATCATGTATATAGGCATCACGTCCGTGACAAGTAGACCGACTCCGGCCTGCATCTACTACTATTACTCCACACATTGACCGCTATCCAGCATGCATCTAGAGTATTAAGTTCATAAGAACAGAGTAACGCCTTAAGCAAGATGACATGATGTAGAGGGATAAACTCATGCAATATGATATAAACCCCATCCTTTTATCCTCAATGGCAACAATACAATACGTGTTGTTTCCCTTTATGTCACTGGGATCGAGCACCGCAAGATTGAACCCAAAGCTAAGCACTTTTCCCATTGCAAGAAAGATCAATCTAGTAGGCCAAACCAAACTGATAATTCGAAGAGACTTGCAAAGATAACCAATCCTACATAAAAGAATTCATAGAAGATTCAAATATTGTTCATAGATAAACTTGATCATAAACCCACAATTCATCCGATCTCGACAAACACACCGCAAAAAGAGTTACATCGAATAGATCTCCAAGAATATCGAGGAGAACTTTGTATCGAGATCCAAAGAGAGAGAATAAGCCATCTAGCTACTAGCTATGGACCCGAAGGTCTGAAGTAAACTACTAACACATCATCGAAGGTGCCATGGAGTTGATGTAGAGGCCCTCTGTCGGTGTCAAAACCGGCGGATCTTGGGTAGGGGGTCCCGAACTGTGCGTCTAGGCCGGATGGTAATAGGAGGCAAGGGACACGAAGTTTTACCCAGGTTCGGGCCCTCTTGATGGAGGTAAAACCCTACGTCCTGCTTGATTAATATTGAAGATATGGGTGTTACAAGAGTAGATCTACCACGAGATCAGAGAGGCTAAACCCTAGAAGCTAGCCTATGGTATGATTGTATGTTGTGATTGTTGTCCTACGGACTAAAACCCTTCAATTTATATAGACACCGAAGAGGGTTAGGGTTACACAAGGTCGGTTACAAAGGAGGAGATATCCATATATGTATTGCCTAGCTTGCCTTCCATGCCAAGTAGAGTCCCATCCGGACATGAGACGAAGTCTTGAATCTTGTATCTTCATAGTCTAACAGTCCGGCCAATGGAGATAGTCCGGCTGTCCGGAGACCCCCTAATCCAGGACTCCCTCAGTAGCCCCTGAACCGGGCTTCAATGACGAAGAGTCTGGCGCGCAGTTGTCTTCGGCATTGCTGGGCGGGTTCCTTCTCCGAATACATTACAGAAGAAGTTGAATACGAGGATAGTGTCCGACCCTGCAAAATAAGTTCCACATTCCACCGCAGAGAGAATAATTTTTCCTCAGATCTAATTTGCTGGTTTATTTTGACAGCATGATGTCATGCCATGGCCTGGTGGTTATTCGAACCGTTTCTCTTAACCAGCTCCACACATAACGCGAGGTGGTTTCCTGACACGTCTTGCCGAAGTGGAGATCGTGTTCCCCTAATTACGGGATTCTCATTAATGCGGCTCGTGGGTAACCCAACCGTTCTAGGACTCCTAGATTATAGGTAAGTCCTAAACAGCTACGGAGAGGACGCTTGATATTCACCCTCTTTATAAGGGGACAAGGTTTTTGCTTTTTCCCTCTCGTGCTCAATCAAACCCTTCCCCCACCTCGAGTTCTAACACCCAAAGCCCAGGTCAGGTGCTCCGGATCTTCAACCATGTCCGGATCCAGCCTTCAAGGTCGATGGACGCCCTCCTCCATTACGGAAGAGGACATTAAGAAGTTGAGGGAGGCCGGATATCTGACCGCCGAGGTGTCGCATCGGCTGCCTGCTCGAGGGCACGTCATCCCTACTCCCGAACCCAACGAGAACGTTGTGTTCATCTCCCACTTCCTCCTTGGTCTAGGCCTCACTCTGGATCCTTTCGTCAGGGGCTTCATGTTCTATTACGGGTTAGATTTCCACGATGTAGCCCCGGACTCCTTTCTCCACATCATGACATTTATTGTCGTGTGTGAGGCCTTCCTCCATGTTACCCCTCACTTTGGCCTGTGGCTCAAGACCTTTGAAGTAAAGCCGAAGATGATCGAGGGGCAACAAGCCGCGTGCGGAGGTGCATCAATAGGCAGGATGGCAGGAGCTCCATGGCCGAGAGGTTCCTTTCCAGAGGTGCCCTAATTATGGCAACGGGAGTGGTTTTATGTCACGGCTCCCAGAAGTGCCAAGTGGGCGGCTGCCCCCGCTTTCCGCTGAGGCCCCCCACCACAACTGATGTCATGGATTAGCAGGGGTCTGAGCTGGGGTCCAGCCAAGGACGTGCCTATGCTGCAGAGCCGCATCCGAGATTTCTTCGAGGGATATTCCAATTTGGTTGCGGTAATACAAGTTATGCTGGTTCGCCAAGTCCAGCCTTGCAAACGCCAGCCCCTGCGCTTATGGGAGTTCAACCCAGAGGGACCACGTGCCATTCAAAGTTTCCTCGGCCTGACGCACGAGGAGATGTACAAGTCATTCTTCGGACCTCAAGTGGAATTTCCGAATATCACCGAGGACGTGGGCCTGAGCAGTAACCGCGCCGCCGAACAAGTAAGAAATCCTCTAGCCGAACACACTGTCTTTTATTCGAGGTTAATTTTGAGAGTTCGCCTTTTGACCAGGACTGGCTAATGAAGGCGAAGATGATTCCGTGTTTGGCCCCCCTCCTTGAGGGTTTGGAAAATCCGGTATTGGAGAAGATGCTCGAGGTCGCACCTTGCCCGGAGCCCTTGAAGGAAGATACCGAGGGGGATAATACAGGCGAACGCGGGCTCCCATCGCTACCCGCTCTGACCAAGGGAACGAGCATTTCCACGAAGGAGGACGACCGGGGGAGGAAAAGGACTGCTTCTGAGGATCCGGAAGCCGAAGCCTCCAAACGGGAGAAGAAGTCTCCCACAGAGGGTCCTGCCTCGGGGGGTGCTTTTGTCGCAGAAAGTCCGCGAGGGGATCAGCCCTCCAACGAGTCGTAAGTGATCCAAAATATTTTAATAGTAAGAGTATGCTATCTTTTTCCTCTGAGGAAACAACCATTGCATATATCTTGCAGTTCGGGCCTCAGCCCCTCTCAAATGAGTTCGTCTTCGGGGGATCTTCTTCCGGAGATGATGGAGAGAGAAACGCCTCCCCTGGACTCCACCGCTCCAGAAGCGGGCGACCCCGAAGTGTCGTCGCGGAGTGCCTCTCTGGATCCGGTGAGGCCAGAAGATAGTCCCGTAGATCCCAGAAGTCCCCAGTGCCCGGCTCCCAAAGAAAGCATATGAAAGAGTCCAGCACCGCCTGGTGTGCGGTCAGACGTTCTGAGGGAGTTGGTGGGGCGAGCGGCAATCTCAGAAGAGCACCGCATGGTGATGGGTACGGTGATGAAGAGAATCTCGTCCGCTGAAAGCAGATTACATGAAGCCTTTATGAGTCTACTGACAGGCTTTGAGGTATGTGAGATAATATGTGATAGTACTGCACATGTTAGGTGTGCCCTGTGTAGATAGTAGCCCCTGAGACTGGTTGTCGTCGAGACCGGCGGCGAATAGAGGATCGTACTCCCAGGCAATAACTAGACTGCCTCTATGTGCAGGTGGTGGAAGCTCCAATGGCTAGCCGGACTAATGATTTTTCCCAATTAAAACGGCAACTGGATGCGGCAGACGCCGACATCGAGCTTGTTAACAAGAGGCTTGACGAGGCACAAGGTAAGTGTTATCATCCGGTGAACGCCACATAGTAAGAGCAGCATAATGCCAGTATCTTTAATATGTTGTGACTGCAGATGGAGCTACCACCGTGGAAGCCTTGCGGGCGGAACTTGCCCGAGCCAAAGAACAAGCGAGGATTAGTAATGCGGCTGCTTTGAAGGCAGCCGAAGAGCTGAAAGCCGAGAAGGCCGCACATTGCGGGAGCCAGGAGAAGATGGCCAAGATGGCCGTAGAGTTAAAAGACACTGTCGACCGTTGCCGGGTCCTTGAGAAAGAAAATTGAGTGAAGGCAACAGACCTTGAGAAGGTCGCGGCGGCAGACAAAGACAACCGTTCTGCTATGAGGGCGAAGAAGGAGGAGCTGCGGGAAGTCGGGGATATTGCGGCTGGGAAACCCTTCATGTTACGGAGGAAGTTCGGAGATCCACGGTATGCCCCTCTGGATCGGCTGTGGAGCTCGGCAGATGCGTATATGGATTTGGCCGCGAGCCCTGATGATGCGGCCAAGTACTTCCAAGGTCATACAGATCGTGAAGTGGACAAGCTGTTCTGGACGCAATTTCATGTTCCAGAGCGTCCGCCTTCATTGACTGACCAGCTAGCCGAATGGGCCGAACTGAATAGGTTGTCCGGACTCGCCATGAGGTCTGTTGTGGATCAGCTATGGCCAGAAAGACCAAAGCTGAATAGCTATTTCAGCTTAGTGCAACAGTTCCTTGATGCGGTGCCACGCATTAATGCGATGAAGAGGTTGGCATGCATAGAAGGCTCGCGGATGGCCCTTGCCCATAGGAGATGGACGCTACCACTGTTGCGGCGCAAGGTTCGGCCATAGGCCGTGTGGCTGCCGAACACTATTTCGAGGAAGTTCTCGAGGGTGCTCGTTTGATAGAGGCCCAGTGCTCGAAAGATATTATGTTTGAGTGATATGTATTCGCATTGTAAACATAATGCTTTTATGAAGTTTTTTTTAAAAGGCTATGTTTATATTTTTGCCTGAAAGTAGTATGATGCCTCCTGTGCGGCCGTTTATGTATACATGTGTATAACATGAAAGATTGCAGCCGTCGGCTTCAACCCCCACGCATATAATGCGGAGGTGCTCGCAAAAAACGCGTGTTAACACTTAATCCAACGTCTTGGTCCTGATAAGGAGGTGATAGCACAGCGAGCGAGGCAACTGGACTATAATGCTTGAACACTTTCACTTAGCCATAGGAGTTTGATAGTGGGGCTACTAGATAGCCCCTGGTGGCTCCGCAGTCTCCCGATCGCGGGGTGCGTATATGCCTGGCCGGAAAACGGCCCTTCGTTAAGGAGGAGGAATTCTAACATTCCGATAGGTCATCGAGTGGTTGACCAGTCTCACGTTATATCATGACAGTCAGTTTTCGGCTTTCTCTACTGAGGCGCTCGTCCGGATGAACCAGGGCACAATCGCAGTAGTTCTCCTGGTGCTACCTTAGCCGGTAAAGTGGAACGTAAGGCACCAAAACACAGGAGCCGGGCAAACCCAACATTTGACCAAATACAATGATTCGGAGCTGATGCATATAAGGCCGAACTCGCGATGCCGAACACTCCCTAAGGTATTCGGTCTTTATGGTATAAACCGGGCCGAAATAGTGCCACTTGTAAGAAGCCCCTTGTGTCCAGGTACGTGTGTTATTCTGACGTGGCCACATGCCAAGACATCGGCATCCTTCTCAATTGTGCTGAGAATTCGATGGATATGTACCAACAAGAGATAGTAAAAAAAGGTTTACGCAGGGTCTTAATCTAAAAAGAATCCTTGGAGCGGGTCCCTGCTGCACGTCTGCGCCTGTGTCTCCGTTGTGCCGTATCCTGGACGGGTGTAGCACGGTGATTATCTATAAAAGAGAGGAGCTAAGGTAAAAAAGTTGTCGTGCAAAAAGATAGTTTTTTAAATAAACCATGTATAATTCAAGGTGAGTAAGAATTGCCACTTGTCTGCGCACGTTGAGCCCCTTGTATTTGTAATAGGGGTGTGATCATTGATCCGGTATAAGTTGCATATAGCTGCACCGGACTCGTCTAACCGTGTACGAGGTCGTGACGACCTGCTAATTAGTTGGTGAGGCCGTTTTTTAGTGTGCGGCTGTTAAGGCAGCCGCACGCTCTTCGGTGCGCAGAAATCGCTTAATATTTCTGTTCACTGTAATGATGCCACGCGGACCAGGCATCTTGAGTGTGAGGTAAGCGTAGTGTGGTATTGCATTAAAGCGAGGGAAAGCTTCGCGTCCGAGTAGTGCTTGATAGCCACTTTGGAACGGAGCGATGTGGAAGGTTAGGTGTTCGCTACGGAAGTTATCGGGGAAGCCGAATATAACTTTTAGTAGCAGGGAGCCCGTGCAACGAGCCCCTGGGCCTGGCGTTACTCCTTCAAAGGTAATATTGCTATGGCGAATTTTTGTTGGGTCTATCCCCATTTCGCGGATTGTATCCTGGTATATCAGGTTTAGACTACTGCCACCGTCCATCAGGACTCGTGCGAGGCGGTATCCGTCAATTATTGGGTCTAATACCAGGGCAGCCCATCCTGCACGCCGGATACTTGTTGAGTAATCACGATGGTCGAAAGTGATCGGTTGAGACGACCGGTGGCAGGACTCCGCGGTGATAGGCCTTCGGGCATATTTTTCTGGGAGTGTCGTTTTGTTTTTTCCATTGATCACGTGTAACACGTTTACTATTTTGACTTCTGGTGGAAATTTCTTTTGTTCTCCAGCGTCTCCCTTGAGAGGCTCATCCTCATCTTCGCTTGGTGTATCCTCCCCCTTGTGTACGGCGTTGAGCTTGCCGGACTGCTTGAAGACCCAACATTCTCTGTGGGTATGATTGGCTAGTTTGCCAGGGGTGCTACGGACCTGACACATTTGGTCCAGAATTTTATTCAGGCTGCACAGTTCATCTCTGGCGCCTTTAGAGGGCGGCTTCTGACCTGGCCGAGAGCTTTTGAATCCGACGTTTACTGCCGTGCTCTTCGTGCTCTCTCCTTTGTTCCGGCGTTTGTTATTGCTGTTGCGCCGTGATTTCCCGTTTCCATCTCTAACTTCAGATGTACTGGGGTCGCTGGTGCTGCATCTGGCTAGCCAGCTGTCCTCACCCACGCAAAAGCGGGTCATGAGGCTTGTTAATGCTGCCATCATTCTCGGCTTTTCTTGGCCGAGGTGTCTAGCGAGCCATTCGTCACAGACGCTATGTTTAAAAGCTGCCAATGCTTCGGCGTCCGGACAGTCGACAATTTGGTTCTTTTTAGTAAGAAACCTGTTCCAAAGTTTTCGGGTTGACTCTCTGGGTTGTTGAGTTATATGGCTCAAATCATCCGCGTCCGGAGGCCGGACATAAGTTCCTTGGAAATTTGCCCGAAAAGCTTCTTCAAGCTCTTCCCAACTTCCAATGGAGTTTTCGGGGAGGCCTTTAAGCCAGTGGCGGGTTGGCCCTTTGAGCTTGAGGGGTAAGTACTTGATGGCGTGGAGATCATCTCCTCGAGCCATATGGATATGGAGGATATAGTCCTCAATCCAGACCCCAGGGTCTGTTGTTCCGTCGTATGCCTCTATGTTTACGGGTTTGAATCCCTCTGGAAATTCATGGTCCATCACCTCATCGATGAAACATAGGGGGTGTGCTGCACCCCTGTATCTGGGTGTACCACGTTGTTCGGACGTTTGTTGTGTTACATTGTAAGCTGGGGCGCGCTTGTGTGGTCCGTAGATGGATCTGGTTGCGCCGTCCTTTTGGTGCGAGCCCTCGCGTGGGCCGCGTATTGACTTGTGAGTGGCGTTGTTTGCCACTTGATGTTGGCCATGAGGTCGTCTATCTGGCCAGGTGGCCGTTTTGATTTTCGGTTGTGAGGGGTCTGAGGCCTCCTCATCGAATTCAGGTAGCAACTTCTGCTTTGGGTAGCTCTTGGTGGGGCGATTGTCGCCATACTTCGCTGTTGTGTTGGGTACTTTACTCCATCTGATTTGGAGTGTGTCTTGCGCAGCTTTGAGCCTTTGCTTCTGCTTTTTTAGGCTCCTCACGGTGGCAACAAGCCTTTGACGGGCATTCTGCTGCTCCGTGTGCCTGTCCGGCGTTGTGTCGTCCGGACTATTATCTTTGACAGAATTGGTTTGTTCGATTTGATTCTCCGTATTGCCATGGTCCGGTAGTGATTCGCCCTGCTCCAACGCTGGGTCTGTGTGATCGTTATTTCTGGCGAGGCGGGATTTGGGGCGGCGCTTGCGCCGCTGCTTTGACTGCTTCTCGAGGGAACAAGCCTTCGGAGCATCCTTCCCTTCCTCGTCGTCTTCTTTTGGTGTGTCCAGCATGTATACGTCATATGATGAAGTGGACGTCCAGCGCCCTATGGGCGGTGGTTCATCTTCGCCTCCCGCATCGTTGTCCATACCGTCGATGTCTGCGCAGTCGAAGTCGAGCATGTCAGTTAAATCATCGACATTGGCTACAAAGTGGGTGGTGGGTGGGCGTCGAATTTCTTCGTCGTCCGCATCCCAATCCTGTTGGCCATAATCGGGCCAGGGCTCTCCTGACAAAGAGAGAGACCTTAGTGAATTCATAACGTCGCCGAAGGGCGAGTGGTGAAAGATATCCGTGGCGGTGAATTCCATGATCGGCGCCCACTCGGATTCGATTGGCAGGGGCGCGGATGGTTCGGGGTCCGGAAGAGAGTCCGGCACCTTGGAGTCATGGGCTGTGCGGAGATTTATGCTGGTATTCGGCTCGATCACCGTTGAGACCAGAACCCCTGAGGTGATGTCTAACCACTCGTCCTCGATTGGTGCAGCTGGCTCCAAGCTAAGGGTCGGAGCTGATGCGGGCACGGCCTCTGGGGTACCGTCCGATGACAGAGCTAGGCCATACCCATCGCGACAGTGCGGCGCGCCCGGCTGTGGCTTGAATCCGTCGAAGATCAAGTCCCCACGGATGTTGGCCGTGTAATTCAAACTTCCAAATATGACCTGATGGCCAGGGGCGTAGCTTTCAACCTGCTCCAGATGGCCAAGCGAATTAGCCCGCAGTGCAAAGCCGCCGAATATGAAGATCTGTCCGAGGAGAAAAGTCTCACCCTGGACCACATCGCTATCGATGATAGTAGGAGCCATCAAGCCTAACGGCGACGACACAGAGGAACTCTCAATGAAAGCACCAATGTCGGTGTCAAAACCAGTGGATCTCGGGTAGGGGGTCCCGAACTGTGCGTCTAGGATGGATGGTAACAGGAGGCAAGGGACACGAAGTTTTACCCAGGTTCAGCCCTCTTGATGGAGGTAAAACCCTACGTCCTGCTTGATTAATATTGAAGATATGGGTGTTACAAGAGTAGATCTACCACGAGATCAGAGAGGCTAAACCCTAGAAGCTAGCCTACGGTATGATTGTATGTTGTGATTGTTGTCCTACGGACTAAAACCCTTCGGTTTATATAGACACCGGAGAGGGTTAGGGTTACACAAGGTCGGTTACAAAGGAGGAGATATCCATATACGTATTGCCTAGCTTGCCTTCCATGCCAAGTAGAGTCCCATCCGGACACGAGACAAAGTCTTCAATCTTGTATCCTCATAGTCTAACAGTCCGACCAATGGAGATAGTCCGGTTGTCCGGAGACCCCCTAATCCAGGACTCCCTCACCCTCCGTGATCAATGCCCCCTCCGGCGGAGCTCCGAAAAAGGCCCCAAGATGGGATCTCTTGGGTACAGAAGGTTGCGGCTGTGGAATTAGGTTTTCGTGGTGCTCCTGGATGTTTGCGGGGTACGTAGATAATATAGGAGGAAGAAGTAGGTCGGTGGAGCAACGAGGGGCCCATGAGGGTGGAGGGCGCGCCCAGGGGGGTAGGCGCGCCCCCCTGCCTCGTGGCCTCCTTGTTGATTTCTTGACGTCCACTCCAAGTCCTCTGGATCACGTTTGTTCAAAAAATCACATTCCCGAAGGTTTCATTCTGTTTGGACTCCGTTTGATATTCCTTTTCTACGAAACACTGAAATAGGCAAAAAAAAAACAGCAATTTGGGTTGGGCCTCCGGTTAATAGGTTAGTCCCAAAAGTAATATAAAAGTGTAAAATAAAGCCCATTAACATCCAAAACAGATAATATAATGGCATGGAGCAATAAAAAATTATAGATACGTTGGAGACGTATCAAGCATCCCCAAGCTTAATTCCTGCTCGTCCTTGAGTAGGTAAATGATAAAAACGGAATTTTTGATGTGGAACGCTTCCTAACATATTTCTCAATGTAATTTTCTTTATTGTGGCATGAATTTTCAGATCCGAAAGATTCAAGATAAAAGTTTAATATTGACACAAAAATAATAATACTTCAAGCATACTAACTAAGCAATCATGTATTCTCAAAATAACATGGCCAAAGAAAGTTATCCCTACAAAATCATATAGTCTCGCTATGCTCTATATTCATCACACAAAATATTAAATCATGCATAACCCAGAGGACAAGCCAAGCAATTGTTTCATACTTTTGATGTTCTCAAAAAATTTCAACTTTCACGCAATATATGAGCGTGAGCCATGGACATAGCACTATGGGTGGAATAGAATGGTGGTTGTGGAGAAGACAAAAAGGAGAAGATAGTCTCACATCAACTAGGCGTATCAATGGGCTATGGTGATGCCTATAAATAGATATCAATGTGAGTGATTAGGGATTGCCATGCAACGTATGCACTAGAGCTATAAGTGTATGAAAGCTCAACAAAAGAAACTAAGTGGGTATGCATCCAACTCGCTTGCTCACGAAGACCTAGGGCAATTTGAGGAAGCCCATGATTGGAATATACAAGCCAAGTTTTATAATGTGAAATTCCCACTAGTTTATGCAAGTAACAACATAGGAGACTCTCTATCATGAAGATCATGGTGCTACTTTGAAGCACAAGTGTGGAAAAAGGATAGTAACATTGTCCCTTCTCTCTTTTTCTCTCATTTTTTTATTTGGGCATCCTTTCTTTTTTTTGGCCTCTTTTTTCGTCCGGCGTCTCATCCCGACTTGTGGGGGAATCATAATCTCCAAGCAAAACACATATCATGTGGTGAATAAAAATATAGCTCCAAGTAAAGTTACCGATGAACGAAGACAAAAGAGGGGATGCCTTCCGGGGCATCCCCAAGCTTAGGCTTTTTGGTGTCCTTGGATTTACTTTGGGGTGCCCTGGGCATCCCCAATCTTAGGCTCTTGCCACTCCTTGTTCTATAATCCATCAAATCTTTACCCAAAACTTGAAAACTTCACAACACAAAACTTAACAGAAAGTCTTCGTGAGCTCCGTTAGCGAAAGAAAAGAAAACACCACTTCAAGGTGATGTAATGAACTCATTATTTATTTATATTGGTGTTAAACCTACTGTATTCCAACTTCTCTATGGTTTATAAACTCCATTACTAGCCATAGATTCATCAAAATAAGCAAACAACACACGAAAAACAGAATCTGTCAAAAAAAGAACAGTCTGTAGTAATCTGTAACTAACGCAAACTTCTGGAACCCCAAAAATTATAAAATAACTTTCTGGAAATGAGGAATTTATCTATTAATCATCTTCAAAAAGAATTAACTAAATAGCACTCTCCAGTAAAAAATGGCAGAAATTCTCGTGAGCGCTAAAGTTTCTATTTTTTACAGCAAGATCAAAAAGACTTTCCCCAAGTCTTCCCAACGGTTCTACTTGGCACAAACACTAATTAAACACAAAAAACACAACCAAAAAAGGGGCTAGATAAATTATTTATTACTAAACAGGAACAAAAAGCAAGTAATAAAAATAAAATTGGGTTGCCTCCAAACAAGCACTATCATTTAACGCCCCTAGCTAGGCATAAAAGCGAGGATAGATCTAGGTATTGCCATCTTTGGTAGGCAATCCATAAGTGGCTCTCATAATAGATTAATATGGTAATTTAATTTTCTTTCTAGGGAAGTGTTCCATGCCTTTCCTTAACGAAATTGGAATTTAATATTCCATTCCTTCATATCAATAATTGCACCAATCGTTCTAAGGAAAGTTCTACCAAGAATAATAGGACATGAAGGATTGCAATCTATATCAAGAACAATGAAATCTACGGGCACATAATTCCTATTTGCAACAATAATAAAATCATTAATTTTTCCCATAGGTTTCTTAATAGTGGAATCTGCAAGATGCAAGTTTAAAGAACAATCATAAAATTCATGAAAACCTAGCAAATCATAGAAAGTTTTTGGGATCGTGGAAACACTAGCACCCAAATCACACAAAGCATAGCATTCATGATCTTTAATTTTTATTTTAATTGTAGGTTCCCACTAATCATAAAGTTTTATAGGGATAGAAACTGCCAACTCAAGTTTTTCTTCATAAGATTGCATCAAAGCATCAATGATATGTTTAGTAAAAGATTTATTTTGACTATAAGCATGAGGAGAATTTAGCACGGATTGCAACAAGGAAATACAATCTATCAAAGATCAATTATCATAATTAAATTCCTTGAAATCCAAGATAGTGGGTTCATTGCTATTTAAAGTTTTGACCTCTTCAATCCCACTTTTATCAATTTTTGCATCAAGATCTGAAAACTCTGAATCATTGGGACGGCTTCTAACTAAAGTTGACTCATCTCCAGTCCCATATTTATCAAGATTCATATTGCAAAACAAGGATTTAATAGGGGACACATCAATAACTTTTAGATTGTCATCTTTATTATCATGGAGACTAGAAGAACACGCTTTCACAAAGCAATCTTTTTTAGCACGCATCGTAGCGGTTCTTTCCTTGCACTCATCAATGGAAATTCTCATGGCTTTGAGAGACTCATTGATATCATGCTTAGGTGGAATGGATCTAAGTTTCAAAGAATCAACATCAAGAGAAATTCTATCCATGTTCCTAGCCAACTCATCAATCTTAAGCATTTTTTCTTCAATCAAAGCATTGAAACTCTTTTGCGAACCAATAGTTCTTTAATACTAGATTCGAAATCAGAGGGCATCTTATTATAATTTCCATAAGAATTGTTGTCGGAATTACCATAATTATTAGAGGAATTACTAGGAAACGGCCTAGGATTAAAATTACCTCTATACGCTTTGTTATCAAAATTGTTCCTACCAACAAAATTCACATCCATGGATTCATTATTATTCTCAATCAAAGTAGACAAAGGCATATCATTGGGATCAGTAGGAGTTTATTAGCAAACAATTTCATAAGTTCATCCATCTTTCCACTCAAAACATTAATCTCTTCAATCGCATGAACTTTTTACTAGTAGATCTTTCAGTGTGCCATTGAGAATAATTAACCATAATATTATCTAGGAGTTTAGTAGTTTCTCCTAAAGTGATTTCCATAAAAGTGCCTCCCGCGGCCGAATCTAAAAGATTTCTAGAAGCAAAATTCAATCCAGCATAAAAATTTTGTATAATCATCCATAAATTCAATCCACGTGTAGGGCAATTATGTATCATCAATTTCATCCTCTCCCAAGATTGTGCAACATGCTCATGATCAAGTTGCTTAAAATTTGTAATATTGTTTCTAAGAGAGATGATCTTAGCGGGAGGAAAATACTTAGAGATAAAAGCATCTTTGCACTTATTCCATGAATCAATACTATTTTTAGGAAAAGACAAAAACAAAGCTTTAGCATGATCTCTAAGTGAAAACGGAAATAGCTTAAGTTTAACAATATCATTATCCACATCTTTCTTCTTTTGCATGTCACACAAATCAACAAAGTTGTTTAGATGGGTGAGGGAGTCCTGGACTAAGGGGTCCTCGGGCGTCCGACATGTTAGCCATGGGCCGGACTGATGGGCTGTGAAGATACGAAGACCGAAGACTGCACCCATGTCCGGATGGGACTCTCCTTGGCGTGGAAGGCAAGCTTGGAGACCGGATATGTAGATTCCCTTCTTTCTAACCGACCTTGTGTAACCCTAGATCCTCCCCGTGTCTATATAAACCGGAGGACATAGTCCGGATAGGGGAGATTCCTAATCATAGCCATACAAGCTAGACCTCTAGGGTTTAGCCACTACGATATCGAGGTAGATCAACTCTTGTAATACTCATATTAATCAATATCAATCAAGCAGGATGTAGGGTATTACCTCCATAGAGAGGACCCGAACCTGGGTAAACACCGCGTCCCTTGTCTCCTGTTACCATCAACCCTAGACGCACAGTTCGGGACCCCCTACCCGAGATCCACCGGTTTTGACACTGACATTGGTGCTTTCATTGAGAGTTCCACTATGCTGTCGCTAAAAGGTTTGATGGCCCCTTCGATCGTCAATAATGACGCTGTCCAAGGAGAAACTTTCCTCCCCGCACATATCTTCGTGTTCGGTGGCTTCGCACTGTGGACCAATTCTTTTGGCCATGTAGAGCAGATCGAAAGCTACGCCCCTGGCCATCAGGTCAGATTCGGAAGCTTGAACCACGTTGTGGACATCTGTGGAGACTTGATCTTCGCCAGATTCGAGACCGCGGTAGCCACTCCCAGACACCCCGATGATCATGACCTAAATATGTCATCAGACCACATCCAGGAGATTGCTCCTATAACCGCTCTGGCCCTAGATCTGGAGCAAGCTGTGCCACCCAAGGACGGGAGGATCAACCCCGCCAAGGAGGCCACAGATTCCACGGCGTTGGAGCCGCATATAGACTTAACCTCTCACGACGTCTCTGTCAGGAGAACTTCAGACTCGTCTCCGGTCGTAAGTTCCGAACCACGTGAGCCCGCAGATGCCGAGCTTGATCGTTTATCGATATTTGAATTCAGTGCCGCAGACATCTTCCAGCACTCGCCTTTGGGCGATGTGCTAAACTCGTTAAAGAACCTGTCCTTGATAGAGGACTCACAGCCGAACTATATCCGGCTCGGACTTGGGGCTGACGGTGGAGAATTTTGCTTCCCACCCGCCACCCACTTCATAGCCTCGATCGAGGATTTAACCAACGAACTTGACTACGACTCCGAGGACATCGACAGTATGGATGACGATGCCGGAGAAGAAGAGGTCCAGAACCCGTCGTTCACCGGACGCTAGACGACCACTTCCTCGTATGATGTATAGATGGTGGATGCACCAAAAGAAAAGCCAAAATCCATGGCAGCCCTCACGGCACTCATTACCTGCTTTTGTGCGGGCGAGGACAGTTGGTTGGCCCGTAGCAAAAACAATGCAAGCAACGCCGGCACCCCTGAAGCTAAAACTAGCAAAGATAAGTCTCGACGCAACAGATACAAGCGCCGAAACAATAGTGATAACACCGAGGATACGGCAATCGATGCCGGATTCAGGGGCTCTAAGTCCAGTGAGCGGAAGAAGCCATTCCAAAAGAACAATTCATGCCCGTCCATCTTGGACCACATACTTGATCGTCCGTGCCAGATTCATGGCACCCCAGACAAGCCACCCAACCATACAAATAGAGATTGTTGGGTTTTTAAACAGGCTGGCAAATTGAACACCGAGAACAGGGAAAAGGGATCGCAAAGCGAGGACGATGACGAAGAGTCCCAGCAACCGAACACAGGGGGACAGAAGAAGTTTCCCCCTCGGGTTAAAATGGTGAATATGATATACGCTACCCACATCCCCAAGAGGGAGCGCAAGCGTGCGCTCAGGGACGTCTATGCGATAGAGCCAGTCGCCCCAAAATTTAACCCATGGTCGTCATGCCCGATCACCTTTGATCGTCGGGATCATCCGACTAGTATCCGTCACGGTGGCTCAGCCGCATTGGTCTTAGACCTGATAATTGATGGGTTCCTCCTGACTCGCGTCCTTATGGATGGAGGTAGCAGCCTTAATCTGCTCTATCAGGATACAACGCGAAAAATGGGCATTCACCCATCTCGGGTCCAGCCCACGAGGACTACCTTCAAAGGAGTCATACCAGGTGTAGAGGCCCGCTGTACGGGCTCAATCACATTAGAGGTTGTCTTCGGATCTCCGGACAACTTCCAAAAAGCGAGGAGTTAATCTTCGATATCGTCCCATTCCACAGCGGCTATCATGCACTGCTCGGACGAACCGCGTTTGCTCGATTCAACGCAGTACCACACTATGCTTATATCAAGCTCAAGATGCCCAGTCCGCGCGGTGTCATAACGGTCAACGGAAATACGGAACGCTCCCTTCGTATAGAAGAGCACACAGCTACCCTAGCAGCAGAAGTACAGAGCGGACTTCTCAAGCAGAACCTTAATTCGGCTGCCGAGCCCACGGACACTGTTAAGAGGGTCCGAACTACTCTGCAGCAGGAGAGCTCGGCTCGTCAGGAGCTCGACTAGCAATCCGGCCTCCGTCGTAGTTCCGAGCCAGTGGTGGCATTCGTGCCACGCATACATAACTACGCACTCAAAATCCCATAGGCATCGACGGAGGCATGGCTAGCTTGTGGTCCGTAGTACGGCTCAACCGACGTCGGATATACATATACTTTCACTTTTACTTGTTTCCTTTTCAGGTCTCAATCCCACAGGCACCATCTAATAGCCTGGTCATCGGTCCTCTTGAAGGATAAACACACCAAGACAGCGAGAAACACAGATATATGGGGGACTTTTTAGGTGATTCCGTTAACGATAACTTTACCTGTTTTTCAGGACCCACATGTAGCTCTCCTTTGGTTTCGGCATGTTAAATAGCCTGTTGCTTATCGCACTACCTGTATCAACGCGCTTTGACGTGCTAATTAAATTACAATGAGAACATTTTGTAGCTAGAGCTTTAGGACCCCAACCCTTTACCTTTGTACCTTCTCTGTTTTCTTTCTCTTTTTCAGCTCCCATGTGGATAACCCTATCAGGTAGCACCCATACACTTTGGTATGTTTTATGTTCGCTAGGGGCTGCATAGCACCCCACACTATGGCAACAAAAGTCCGAAGACTTTTTATAAGTATAGTTCGGCACCCCTAATTTAGCATTATATGCATTGGCTTTGAATCATGTCTTTGGTCAATAGTTGGATTGCCCGGCTCCTGTGCTTTCTACCTTACATTCCGCTATATCGGCTAAGGTAGTAAAGGGAGAACTACTACGATTGTGCCTTGGTTTATCCAAAGGAGCACCTCAGTAGAGAAAGTCGAAAACTGACTGTCATTATGCGGCGAGAGCCGGTCAGCTGTTCGGAGGTTGCAAATCGTTGGAGATTTCTTCTGCATTACGCGAAGGATTGGTACTTCCTGATAAGATGCTTATAGCACTCTAGTTTGGATACTAGGGGATGCGCCCATGTTTTTATTGTCGCACTCCTATGGCTAAGTGAGGGCGTTACAGCCGCATAGTCTGGTTGCCTGGTTCGTTGCGCTAAACAACTCCTTCAAGGACCATCTAATTGGATCAAGATTTTTTAGATTCCATCCCGAACACCCCCGTACTACCTACATGGGTAGGGTGGGCATAAAAACCGAGGAACCGAAGACCGAACCGTAGCCAAAACCGAAAAAACCGAATTTTCGGTTTTTGGTACTGGTAATGAAAATTTCGGTTTTTACTTTTGTTAACCGAACTGACTTTGATCGATTAGGTATTTGATTGGTATCCGAACAAAAAAAACTGAACATGTATGCATTGCAGCGCTGCGAGAGTTTCTCCCGTGCCCACGTCGCTAAAAGGACGCGCCGGGTGTGTGTGCAGCAGGAATATCACTTCCACGGGCCCAGCCAACAACCTGCATGCACGCACCTTTTTTGGGCTTTTTATGGTACTGCACAGCCCATATAGACTTCCTGTACGTGGGAGTGGGAAGCTAGCAGGACGTGGAGTCGTCGTACGTTTAGTCCCACCTCGGCTGGCCACGAGAAGGAGCATAGGAAGCTCGGTTATAAAAGGGTAGGTTGCGGAAGGTACCATCCACGCACGGCCATGAGCTAATCTTTTGGTGTATACGGTAGAAACCGAATACCAAACCGATTTATCAGTTCACCGAAGTTTCGGTTTCCTAATTTTTGGAGCCATTTTTGGTTAGTATTTTGTCTAACCGAAATTTAGAAAATGCCAAAATATATTAACCGAACTTTCAGTTTATATCGAATGCCCAGGCCTATACGTGGAGCAGAAGCCTATGACTGGTTAACCCTCAGATTTCATACAACACGGCCGCACAGGAAGTAAAAATTTAAAAATATAACAAAGCATTATATTGCACAAACACTTTGTTTTATCATACAAGGCAGAGGGAGCTCGCATACATTCATTCAAAGATAGTGTCTTTCGCACAATGATCCGCAACAATGCGGGATCCCCCTAGGACACCATCAAAATATAACTCGGGTCGGCGGTCCTCCTTGCCCTCAGGTGGCCCCTCGATCATTATATTCTTGGCATCCATCTTCGCCCAATGCGTCTTGACGCGGGCAAAGGCCAACCGTGCACCTTCGATACAGACTGACCGCTTTATCACCTCAAGACGTGGGTAGGCATGAACAAGCCGCTTCACAAGTCCGAAGTAGCTGCTGGGCATCGGCACGGCAGGCCATAGTCGGACAATAAGCTCCTTCATGGCCAGCTCGGCCGCCTTGTGCAGCTCGACCAGCTGTTTCAGCTGGTTGCTGAAGGACAACGGATGTTCTGGTCCAAGATATTGAGACCAGAACAACTTCTCCGTAGAACTCGCTTCTTTGGCTTGATAGAACTCGAGAGCATGTGATATGCTACGCGGCAAATCCGTAAACGCCCCTGAAGAACTCCAAATTCAGGTAAGTAATAGGAACGTTTCCTTCACAGATGTGCTTTGCATAATGAGAGCCTTAACCGTCGCCATCTTCCGGGCCGCCTGGATTTCCTGAAGGGCGCTCTGGGCTTTGGCTTGAGCCTCCTGCGCGCTTTGGAGGGCCTTCGCAAGTTCGGACGCTTGCGTCTTGGAATCATGCTCCAAGCACTCGCACTTCTTGACGGCGTCCTGGAGCTCTTGCTAAACCTCGCCAACCCGGGCCTCGTGCTTCTCGCGTGCGGTGCGTTCCTTGGCTGCTTTGTCCTCGGCCTTCTTTAATGCCTTCTTGAGGGCCGCCACCTCGGTCGTGGCCCCTAATAAAGTTCATGGCACTTTAGTCAGCACGAACCATTCATCCTTCCTAAACATACACGCAGGTTACTGCATACATTTGCTGTCTTCCAGCTGCTTCTTCACGAGGCCGAGCTCTTTCTCGGTCCGCTCCAGGTTCTACTTCAGTCCGGAGACCTCCGCAGTGTGAGCAGCATCAGCCAGCAGGGACGCCTGCTTATTCACAAAGGCATATTATGTTAGACTCCTGCGAAAATTATTTTGATCCCCTATTCGGCTTTTCCTTTCCGGACACCGAACAGAGCATCAGGGGCTACTGTCCACATTGTGATATTTTTCTACAATTGTTATCTCAAAGCCTATTAAAAGGCTAGTGCAGTCCTCGGTCAGTCCTCTTTTGGCGGAATGAACCTTTTCGATCACCGTACCCATAAGGACACGGTGCTCATCCACAATGGCAGCGCCTCGTAGCGCTTCCAGCAGATTGTCCGATGCCTATGGTTGGACCGAGGTCATTGGTGGAACAGGCACACCTCCTCCTTTTGGGGAAGACCGTTCGCTGGACTCCGGAGCCGTGTAGGTCTCCGGAATGGTATCCGACTGAGGGCCGAAGAGGACTTGGCCCTCACTGCCAGTCCCCATGGGGGATTTTTTCCCTGTGTCCGGCGGCCGAGGAGTCATCCTGCGGCACCACCTTAACGATTCCTAGAACCTCCACCTGTTCTGGGAAGATTCTTTGGGACGCCACCTCGTCATCACCCTTGGGTTAGGCAGAATGAGCGGGCGGCGGAGACATGCTAGCCATCTCCTTTGAGTCTAGTGAATCCTCTGTCGAGGACAGCGGGGAACTGTCGCGGGCCGGACTGTAATGGCATAGTTTAAACATAGTAATATTATAAACTAGAAAGACCAGGTATTGGGAGGTGCATAGGGTTTTGGTACTTACGAGGCAACCCGAGGCTTGGTCCGAGGCATTTGCTCCGGACTACTTTCGACATCCCATGTAGAGTTATCCGCAAGGGAGCCCTTCCCCCTCTTGGGCGCCTTCGCCTCCAGATTTGTGGAGGCCTCTCTTTTCTTCTTTCCTCCTTCCGGGGGGAAGTCGCTTTCTTCTTCCTCCTAGCCGTCGTCTTCGGCGACCGAAGAGTCAGTCTCGTCTTTGGACGGCATGTCCGAAGCGCCCTTTCGGCAAATACCACTCCTGCTCACTTTCACCTTCTTCTTGGCCGTCTTCTCCGACACATCATAAGGCGTCGGGAATAGCATCTTCGTTAGGAGTGGGGTTTCCTCGTCTTTGGGAAGTGGAGCGGGACAATTAATCCGCTCCGCTATGTCGATCCATGCCTGAAAATTGATAGGAAGGCTTAGACTCCTTCCCAAAATATGCCAGTAAAGGCTATACCTTGAATACATGAAAGAACTTATCGAATTGGCGTGGTGCTTTAAGCTAAGCCCACGATCTTCGGTCGTGGGCGGTGGTGTCTTTGCAGCCTTGAAGATCACTTTCCAGATATCTTCGTGCGTTGTGCCGAAGAGCTCTCGTAGCGTCTGGTGCTTGGCCAGATCGAACTCCCACAAATAGCAACTCCGGTGTTGGCACAGAAGGATCCGGCGAATGAGCATAACCTAGATCATGTTGACGAGTTTGATCCTCTTGGTTAGCATGTTCTGAACGCACGTCTGGAGCCCAGTCAGCTCGCTCGAAGAGCCCCAGGCGAGGCCCTTCTCCTGCCAGGAGGTAAGCCACAACGGAGCTCCGGATCGAAATTCGGGGGCCGCCGCCCAGTTGGTGCCGCGCGGCTCGGTGTTGTAGAACCACCCCAATAGCCACCCCTTCACTGTCTCCACGAAGGAACCTTCAGGGCATATAATGTTGGGCATCTTGCCCACCATGGCGCATCCGCACTCTGCTTGTTGGCCTTTCACCACCTTCGGCTTTACATTGAAAGTCTTCAGCCATAGGCCGAAGTGAGGCGGGATCTGGAGGAAGACCTCGCAAATGACTATAAATGCCGAGATGTTGAGGATAAAGTTGGGGGCTAGATCATGGAAGTCTAGCCCGTAGTAAAACAACAGTCCACGGACAAATGGGTGGAGAGGGAATCCCAGCCCACGGACGAAATGTGCGAGAAATACAACCCTCTCATGGGGCTCTGGGGTAGGGAGAATCTGTCCTTCGGCCGGGAGACGGTGAATGATCTCCTTGGCCAGGTATCCGGCCTCTCGAAGCTCCTTGATGTCTTTCTTCTTGACAGAAGAATCCATCCACTTGCCACCAGCTCCTGATCCGGACATGGTTGGAGTGTTTTCTCCGGCGGGGGAAGCTAGGACTTGGGCGCTGGAGCTCAAGAGTGGAAAGGCAGGAAGAAGGCGTGGGGGTAGAAGGTGGAATCTTATCTCCTTATAAGGGCAGTGAATATTGAACGCCAGCCCACTTGCGTCAAAATTCGCCTGCTCCCAAGGGCTGTATAAAAGGCACGGTTGGGTTACCCATGCCCGTATTAATGAGAATCCCGCGATAAGGGGACATGATCTCTGCTTTGACAAGACGTGCCAATGCCAACCGCGTCTCGAAATGTGGAGCGGCAGGCAAAACACGGTTCGAAATTATGACCGGATGGACGTGATGTCATGTTGTAAAAGTTGTCAGCGGATTGGACTCGTGTATTATTATATTCTCTCTATGGCTGTGTGTGGTGTGTGTTACAGGTCCGGACACGATCAATTCGTCCGAAGACTATTTTTGGAGTTCGGAAGGAGGAACCCGCCTTGCAATGCCGAAGACAGCACTACGCGACGGATACCTTGTCATTGAAGGCAAGTTCAGGGGCTACTGCGGGAGTCCTGGACTAAGGGGTCCTCGGGCGTCCAGCCTGTTAGCCATGGGCCAGAATGATGGGCTGTGAAGATACAAAGACCGAAGACTGCACACGTGTCCGGATGAGACTCTCCTTGGCGTGGAAGGCAAGCTTGGCGACCGGATATGTAGATTCCCTTCTTTGTAACCGACCTTGTGTACCCCTAGATCCTCCCGGTGTCTATATAAACCGGAGGACTTAGTCCGGATAGGGGAGATTCATAATCATAGCCATACAAGCTAGACCTCTAGGGTTTAGCCACTATGATGTTGAGGTAGATCAACTCTTGTAATACTCATATTCATCAATATCAATCAAGCAGGACGTAGGGTATTACCTCCATAGAGAGGGCCCGAACCTGGGTAAATATCATGTCCCTTGTCTCCTATTACCATCGACCCTAGACGCAAAGTTCGGGACCCCCTACCCGAGATCTGCCGGTTTTGACACCGACAATGGGTAGCGGCATCTTCACTAGGAAGGCCAGAGAACGGATCTTTCATGACAAGATTCGGCAAAGCAGTATTAATCTCACAAGATTCAGCATCGGTAAGAGGAGCAATCGGAGTGCTAATAAAATCATTATTATTGGTATTGGAAAATCACACAATTTAGTATTATCTTGAGCCATCGTGACAAGCAAGCAATCCAACACACAAGCAAGCAAGCGAAGAAAAAGCAAACAGAAAGAGAGGGCGAAAGGAAAAGAGGGCGAATAAAACTGCAAGGGTGAAGTGGGGGAGAGGAAAACAAGAGGCAAATGGCAAATAATGTAATGCGAAGGATAAGAGTTGTGATGGGTACTTGGTATGTCTTGACATGGCATAGGTCTCCCTGGCAACGGCACCAGAAATCCTTCTTGCTACCTCTTGAGCATGCATTGGTTTTCCCTTGAAGAGGAAAGGGTGATGCAGCAAAGCAGCGTAAGTATTTCCCTCAGTTTTTGAGAACCAAGGTATCAATCCAGTAGGAGACCACGTGTGAGTCACCTCGTACCTACATGAAAGTGCAACTATCCCTGGGTGGTTTTGGTAATTCCTAACAACATATAGCTCATTGAGCTAATGCTACTTCAAGATAAACATTTCAGGAAAGCTCAATGATTGGCATGGCATGGATGAGAAATGTGGACCCCTCAAAATGCTAAGGACAAAGGATTGGCTCAAGCTCAAAGCTAAGGACTCTACATTTTTTCATTTTAAGTGATCCAAGATCACATTGAGTCCATAGGAAAAGCCAATACTATCAAGAGGGGGTGATGTGTTGCTTAATGAGTTTCTTGCTCAAAGTGTTAGTGATATGCTCCAAAAACCCTCAACTACTTTCTCACATCCACATATGTCCCAAACCAAAAGTCAAAATCGGCCCCACCGAAACCGTCTATCCGGAGCCACCGAGTTCAGTTGACATAGCCACTGCCAGAAACCCTAGTCTTTTCGGTCTTACCGATAGGGATCTCAGTCTCACCAAGATGGGATTGTAATCTCTCTGTTTCCCTTTGTAACGTTCCAGTCAAACTGAGATGAGCGATCAGTCCCACCTAGATTGCAATGCAAACTCTCTGTTTCCCTTTCGTAATGTTTCGATACAACCGAGATGAGCGAGTCGGTCCCACCGAGTTTGCCTGACCAACTCTTTGTTTGTCTATTACCAAAATCGGTCCCACCGAGTTTGTGTAATCGGTCTCACCGAGATTATGTTATGCCCTAACCCTAACGAAATCGGTCTCACTGAGTTGACATGTCGGTCCCACCGAAAATCCTAACGGTCACATTATGAACTAAATAGGTATGACCGAGTTTCATGATTCGGTCCCATCGAGTTTGGTAAATTGTGTGTAACGGTTAGATATTGTGTGGAGGCTATATATACTCCTCCACCCACTCTTCATTCATGGATAGAGCCATCAGAACATGCCTACACTTCCAACATACATTTTCTGAGAAGAGAACCACCTACACTTGTGTTGAGGTCAAGATTTTCCATTCCAACCACATAAATCTTGATCTCTAGCCTTCCCCAAGTTGCTTTCCACTCAAGTCATCTTTCCACCAAATCCTATCCTATGAGAGAGAGTTGAGTGTTGGGGAGACTATCATTTGAAGCACAAGAGCAAGGAGTTCATCATCAACACACCATTTGTTACCTCTTGGAGAGTGGTGTCTCCTAGATCGGTTAGGTGTCACTTGGGAGCCTCCGTCAAGATTGTGGAGTTGAACCAAGGAGTTTGTAAGGGCAAGGATATCGCCTACTTCCTGAAGATCTACCCTAGTGAGGCAAGTCCTTCGTGGGCGACGGCCATGGTGGGATAGACAAGGTTGCTTCTTCGTGGACCCTTCGTGGGTGGAGCCCTCCGTGGACTCGCGCAACCGTTACCCTTCATGGGTTGAAGTCTCCATCAACGTGGATGTATGATAGCACCACCTATCAGAACCACGCCAAAAATCTCCGTGTCTACATTGCGTTTGCTCCCTCCAAACTCCTCCCTTTACCTTCATATTCAATTGTTTTACTTTCCGTTGTTATACTCCTACAATTGCATGTGTAGGTTGATTGCTTGACTTGTGCTAAGTTGGTAAAATTTGCCAAGAATTAAAATTGGGAAAAGGCTAGATTTTTATTTGGTCAAGTAGTCTAATCACCCCCCTCTAGACATACTTTTGATCCTACAAGTGGTATCAGAGCTTTGGTCTCCATTTTCTTTGATTTGCATAGCTTTTGGTGGTCATAGCCTTGGTTTCACAACCTAGGAGAGTATGGCGTCTAGCAAGAGAAATTACCACCGTAGAGGTCCTTACTTTGATGGTACTAATTTTGCTAGTTGGAAGCATAAGATGAAAATGATATTCGTGGACATAACCCCTCCGTTTGGGCTATTGTGTGTATTGGATTGCAAGGTGAATTCTTTGATGGGAGAGAACCGAACCGTGAAGCTACCACGGAAGAGTTGAAGATGCTGCAAAACAATGTTCAAGCTTGTGATATTCTCTTCAATGGAATGTGCCCCGAAGAATTCAACAAAATCAGCCGTCCTGAGAATGCAAAGGAAATTTGGGATACTCTGATTGATATGCACGAAGGTACCGACTCCATCAAGGAATCCAAATTGGATGTGCTTCAAAGTCAACTTGACAAGTTCAAAATGAAGGATGGTGAAGGTGTCGCTATCGGTGTCAAAACCGGTGGATCTCAGGTAGGGGGTCTCGAACTGTGCGTCTAAGGCGGATGGTAACAGGAGGCAGGGGACACGATGTTTTACCCAGGTTCGAGCCCTCTTGATGGAGGTAAAACCCTACGTCCTTCTTGATTATTCTTGATAATATGAGTAGTACAAGAGTTGATCTACCACGAGATTGGAGAGGCTAAACCCTAAAGCTAGCCTATGGTATGACTGTATGTTGTCCTACAGACTAAAACCATCCGGTTTATATAGACACCGGAGGGGGCTAGGGTTACACAAGGTCGGTTACAAAGGAGGAGATATACATATCCGTATTGCCTAGCTTGCCTTCCACACCAAGTAGAGTCCCATCCGGACACGGGACGAAGTCTTCAATCTTGTGTCTTCATAGTCCAACAGTCCGGCCAAAGGATATAGTCCGGCTGTCCGGAGACCCCCTAATCCAGGAATCCCTCAGTAGCCCCCAAACCAGGCTTCAATGACGTCAAGTCCGACACGCGGTATTGTCTTCGGCATTGCAAGGCGGGTTCTTCTCCAAATTTCGAACGTTTGTCAAGTAGTGTCCGGCACCATAAATGTTGGACTTCTTGGCTTCCATGCCCAATAAGGGCTATCTTCCACGCATCGAATGAATACGAGGAGCCAGGGCATTTTTACATTCGCCCCCCTAGCCAGATAAATAAATTGTCTATTAAAGGGATGGGGATTCTTAGATCCAATCCATACCACCCTCCCCCAGCGAGAATCCATCGGAGCGCGCTTCGGAAAAGATCCACTCCAGCATGGCCGACCTCCGAAGCTCCTCCTCCCGCCCCCGTAGCCCTAAGCCCGGTGATTGGGAGAGGTGTTTTGTCCCACACAGTCGATTAGTCGAACTGCAGACCAAGGGATTTCTCCCTCCAGCATATATGGTTCCTGTCCGAGCCGGGCTTGCCACCTACAATGGCGGGGAGCAAGCGGAGAGCTTCCCCAGCCCCTCTACGGGGGAGTGGGTATGCCTTGTTCCTTACTTATTGAGGGTACTCGGATTTCCAATTCATCCGTTCCTCCGCGGGCTCCTGGAGTTTTACGGCCTCCAACTGCATAATTTCACCCCTGCTTCCATTTTACACATCGCCGGCTATGTTGCCCTCTGCGAATTATTCCTGGGCTGCGAGGCTCATTTCGAGCTATGGAAAAGCTTATTTTGTCTCGTCCCCCGCACACAGAAGGGGTCACTTTATCAGGTGGGCGGAGCCGAAATATGGCACATCGCCGAAACCGGATACCTGTCCAGTACTCCGAGGAAGACGTCCGAAGACTGGCCTTCGGAATGGTTTTATATGGAGGACGTCCCCCTTCCGGACCCTGTTCGGCGGGGTCTTCCTGAGTTCAACAATGCTCCTCTGAAGAAATGTCGAAGTTGGCGCCCCCGGAGCCCCCAGGAGGAAGACAACAGAGAAGTCCTTTACCTGATGAACCAGATTAAAGCGCTGGCTCAATCAGATTGACAGTAATCGAGGTTATGTCAATATGCATAATGTGGGGAGTGCAGCCACTTCAATATCGAGGGTATACCCTGTGGTGTATTAATGGGGAAGATGATGCCACCTATTGCGGGCGGAAGGGTCCGGACAACGCGGCTGCTTTAGCAAAAATTCTGTCCGAGATGTTCAAGGGAGAGGAAGAGGAGTTCATCCGCATCAAGCCACGGGATGGATTCTCCATGTACAACCCTCCAAGTTGGGTGAGTTATATCTCCTTACTCCCATTCTTCCGGCATTCTTTGTCGTAGGTACTCACCTTGCCATTTTGCGGCAGGAACTGCGAAAAGCCATAAGGGAGGTCAACAGCCCATCTCCACAACTAGAGAATCCTGACCGGGCCCTCGGTCCCGGACTCGAAGAAGACCCGGACATATTCGTGGAGCTGATAGACCGGCAGTTCTATCAATTAAGTTGTGATGATGCCATGGTGGCCATTACGGCCGACTATCCCGGACTGCTTCCTGCGCCGTACGTAAGAAAAACCAAAAATCCCAACTCCAAAAACTAGGATCCCCTTTTAGACACTTCACCTACCATATACATATGGTGTTTTACAGGGAAGGCATTCGGGACGCCGTGCCGAACCCGCAGCAACTCGCCAACAAGAGGCACCGAGGCCGGGCAGGCCAAAAAGGAAGGCGGTCAGGACGGAGATGCCGGTGCAGAGGTATGACAAAAACCCCGCTCCGTGGTTGTCGTATTTCTCAAAATGTAATGACGTCCATGTTTCTTTAGCAGAAAAAACGCTCGCCGAAATATGTCCGGTGAGGCTGCCGATCATGCTTCCACCAGTCGGGCTCCAGGACCGGACATAGAGGCGGAAGCCGACATGGGGCGGACGCCTGATACTCCCCCTACATAGGATGCATATAGACTATCCACTACAAATTCAGAAGTGGATAGCGCCATGAATCATAGGCGTCGCCGGGCCGTACTCTGTGACGCTTGCTTCTCACCAGAGGCATTTGATGCCTTCAATTCTGGAGACGCGTACCTCCGTGCTGCTCAAAATGGTCTAGCCAGAGCCACGGACCAGTATGTAAGGGATGTACGAGTAAGCAAATCTGACGATTATATGTATCAGTAGCCCCTAAGACTTGAAACAGTTAGCAGAACTGATTTAAGGATCATCTGTTGTGCAGGTTCTTACAGAGAAGAATACTCGACTGTCACAGGAGTTAGAGGAATGCAAGGCCCAACTTTGGGCCACCGTTGCCGCATTGAAGGAACCTAAAAAGTCCCCGGCTGGTAACATTTGTTTCACAGAATGATGGGTACCATATAGCATGCGGCGTGGCTGCAGATCTAACAATAGATATTGCAGATGAATGGAGAGAGAATCCGGAGGACCAGCATGCCATACGACAGCTAAAGGCTGGCGAACGCGTGCTGGCTGAGGTCAGGCAGGAGAAAAATATTCTCCAAGACGCCAATACCAAGCTGAGCATGGCACTAAAAGATGTTCGAGCCCAGCTTGCGGACTCCGAGAAGGAGAATAAGCGGCTTCGATGCGGCATTTTTAGTAAGTGCTTGAACGAACCCTTAAAAGGGGGACGGTGGAGAAGACGGCTAACAGAGTCATGTCTGCAGGTATGCTGACGGGTCGTCCCGCGGAGGAGATGCCCGAGCCTGCGGGTGATCTTCTATCCGAGCTCTCACAACTGCGCGAACAAGTTTGGCAGGTAATGCAAGGTATTGCCCAGGCCTTGTGGCCATCAGCCTCCCTGCCCGAAGGCATTGGAGAGCTTGCAGAGAAGCTCAAGGGAGCACGGTGGAGCTTCTGATTATGGAAGATATCAGCCTGCCGTCAAGGTGCCGGGGAAGCCTAGGCCATGGTGAAGACGCTGTATACCAAGGCTGACCAAAACTACATGGCCGAGGTCGGACCTGTGGGGCCCGATGGGAAAGAGATCCCCGTTAGCTCAGTCTATGGGCAAGTAGAATTAGCCGCAAAGTATTCCCAATAGGATTGTAGGCTAGAACGCCTATTGGATGGTATAGAAGAGGAATTTAGTCAGTCTACATTACTATGTAATTAAAGTGACATGTATAATGCCTTCTAGCCGGATTGTAGATCATTTGTCATGGCGGACCTTTTCGCTTCAACCTCGGGACCCGATAGTCCGGAGTGTGTCCGAATACCCATTCAGTTATATAAGAACTGGGGTATGCGTGGAAACCAGGCATAGGGGTCATTAGTGCTTGAACAAACAAGTGTCCAACTAGTTATGTTATATTACATGGGTAGTAAGAAACATCTTCCAGGGAGAATAGTTCCGTTAGGGGTTCCTTTCCCTGGGCACGCATGCCCTAAAGTGCATGTCCGGACTGCGAGTGGAGACACGGGTAAAAACATATGGGGGTATATATGGAAAATAAATAAAAAATCATCTTTTGTTCGCCGACCGAATATTCCCATAAGAACGCTAGCTTTCGGCTTCACCCAGTCTAAGGTACACATCCGGCTGACCCGGCTGTAACAATCACAGAGGTGCTCCCCTTATGCCCTAGCCGAATGAACGGGAACGTAGGGCATAAATACAAGAGCCAGGCAACCCAGCTTGGCCAAAACTTAAGTCATATCGATGCATATAATGGCGAAGAAAAGGTACATGCGGAAGAATAACACATGTGCGGAGCATGAAGCCCAGGTAGATAATTAAGCTTCTGTGTAAGAAGCCCCCGGGTATAATGAGCGCGGTTGGCACGTCTATAGTGTGCAAGCGAGGCACAAGTTGGCCCTTGAAGGCCTTGAGAAAGAATAAAAGAAAGAAAGAGAAAAAAGACAGATAATGTATATGCAAAAAATGGACAGAGGAAGGAGATGAACATAGAGTCCGGCGCTAGGCGTAGAATCTTCAGAGCCTGTCTGCGTTCCATGGGTTCGGCTCAAGTCGATTATTCGATGCATCCCGCAGACGGTACGCTCCACCGGTCAGAACTTGGTCAATAATGAAGGGACCTTCCCATTTGGGCTCGAGCTTGGTCTTTTTCTTCTCCGGCAGGCGTAGAACTAACTCACCAACATTATAAGTTTTGGCCCATACTTCTCTGCTTTGGTATCTGCGAGCCTGTTGCTGATAGAATGTAGAACGGGCTTTTGCCACGTCGCCCTCCTCCTCCAGGGTGTCTAGACTGTCCTGCCGATCGAGCTCGGCTTCTCTTTCTTCGTACATGCGCACTCGAGGTGAGTCATGAATTATGTCGCAGGGCAGAACTACCTCTGCGCCGTACACCATAAAGAAGGGTGTATATCCGGTAGTACGATTCGGCGTTGTCCGCAGTCCCCAGAGTACGGAGTCGAGCTCCTCTACCCAGGGCGTGTTAGACTCCTTTAAGGATCGCACTAATCTGGGTTTAATGCCGCTCATGATAAGACCATTTGCTCGCTCAACTTGGCCATTGGTTTGTGGGTGATAGACGGAAGCATAATCGAGCTTAATGCCCATGTTGCTGCACCAGAGTTTTACCTCGTCGGCCGTGAAGTTCGTGCCGTTGTCAGTAATGATGCTGTGGGGGACGCCATAATGGTGTACAGCCCCGGATATGAAGTCTATCACCGTTCCGGATTCGGCTATTTTAATAGGTTTGGCTTCTATCCATTTGGTGAATTTATCCACCATGACCAGTAAGTATTTTTTCTTATGGGTTCCCCTTTTAAGGGGTCCAACCATGTCAAGCCCCCAGACCGCGAAGGGCCAGGTAATGGGGATTGTTTGGAGGGCGGTGGGTGGCATGTGGCTTTGATTTGCAAAAAGATGGCAACCAACGCAGCGTTGGACCAAGTCCTGTGCGTCTGCACGGGCCGTCGGCCAATAAAAACCTGTATGGAAGGCCTTGCTTACAAGGGCCCAGGCTGCGGCGTGGTGGCCACCGAGTCCGGCGTGAATTTCTGCCAAAAGCTTCCGCCCTTCCTCTTCGGAGATGCACCTTTGAAGGACTCCAGTAGTGCTTTTTTTATACAGCTCTCCCTCGTGGACCCTGTAGGCTTTAGATCGCCGCACTATGCAGCGTGCCTCATTTTGGTCCTCGGGAAGTTCCTGCCTAGTTAGGTAGGCCAAGAATGGTTCTGTCCACGGGGCAATGATGGCCATTATGACGTGGGCTGAAGGTGTTATTTCGGTGGCAGAGCCTCCGATTATGTCAGAGTGTTCGGTATCGGGCATTTTGGCCGGGTCCGGACTATTGTTACCGGTGTCCCCTTCCCATACCACGGATGGCTTAAACAACCTCTCCAAAAATATGTTGGGGGGGACCGCATCGCGTTTTGTGCCGATGCGGGCGAGGATATCTGCCGCCTGATTGTTTTCCCGAGCCACATGGTGAAATTCGAGCCCCTCGAACCAAGCTGATATCTTTAGGACAGCGTTTCGATAGGCCGCCGTCTTCGGATCCTTGGCATTGAAGTCTCCATTTATTTGGGATATTGCGAGGTTTGAATCCCCACGCACCTCCAGGCTTTGAATGCCCATGGAAATTGCCATCCGAAGACCATGTAACAGGGCTTCGTATTCGGCTACATTGTTGGAGTCTGTGTACAGTATCTGCAGTACGTATTGCACTGTATCTCCGGTTGGGGACGTCAGGACGACGCCAGCCCCCAGACCAGCCAGCATTTTGGAGTCGTGCACGATCCAATTGGAGTATGTGCCACACTCTTTAGGGAGTTCGGCTTCCGTCTATTCGGTGACAAAGTCGGCCAATACTTGCGATTTAATGGCTCACCGAGGTTTGTATGTTATGTCGAACGGGAGGAGCTCAATGGCCCATTTGGCAATCCGGCCCATGGCGTCGCGGTTGTTTATAATATCATTAAGTGGCACTTCCGAGGCTACTGTAATCGAACACTCTTGAAAGTAGTGTCGCAGCTTCCGGGATGCCATGAATACCGCATAGGCTATCTTTTGATAATGTGGGTACCGTGATTTCCATGGAGTGAGGACAATGGATACGTAATATACCGGCTTTTGAAGAGGGAATTTATGTCCGTCCGCTTCTCGTTCGACGACGAGCACTGCGCTTACAACCTGATGAGTTGCCTCAATGTACAACAGCATTGGTTCGCCGATGTTTGGCGCGGCCAGGATTGGGTTGGTTGCCAGTATGGCTTTTATTTCTTCCAATCCAGCTGTGGCAGCGTCCGTCCACTCGAAGTGTTCGGTGCGCCGAAGGAGGCGATAAAGGGGTAATGCCTTTTCTCCTAAGCAGGAGATAAAGCGGCTTAGAGCCGCCACACATCACTACAAAAAAGACACATCTGTGACATTTTGGGCCGAACGAAATTTTTTTCTGTCATGCATATGACACTTCTATGACGATAATTGTGACAAAACCCGGTATCATCATAGATGTGGTGGGCTCCTACTTCTATGACAAAAAATCATGACAAAAATGGGCTTTTCGTCCTGGGCGGGCCGGAGACGCAGCTGCATGACATTCTTTGGGCCGTCCATGACGGAAAAACCATGGTAGAAGCGAGGGGGAGGAAAATTTCGGGGAGTTCCCGGTTACGGTGGGAGGTCGGGGGCCGAGCGATGCGTGTTTCTCTCGTACATGTACGCGCGTGTGTGTGAGGCGTTGGCTCTAACTGAACCCGAGCGAGGCGTTGGGCTCTAACTGAACCCAAGCGATTGCACTGCAGGCTACGCGTTACTGAACCCGAGCGATCGATCGATGGTTGTTAACTGAACCCAATCGAGCGATTCCTTTGCTACTGCTGCTAACTGAAGCCGATCGATGGGATGAACAGTGAGCGTTGCGGGGGGTTTGGATCAACAGTGAGCGGTGGCGTTGCCTCTGGATGAACAGGACCCCGTGGTGTGGTGGAGGACTGGATGAACAATAGACGGTGGAGGGGTGCCCGTGGAGGGGTGGATGAACAGGACCCCGTGGTGTGGAGGTCTGGATGAACAGTAGACGGTGGAGGGGTGGTTAAACAGGACCCCGTGGTGTGGAGGGCTCGATGAATAGTAGACGGTGGAGGGGTGCCCATGGAGGGGTGGTTGAACAGGACCCCGTGGTGTGGAGGGCTGGATGAACACTAGACGGTGGAGGGGTGGTTGAACAGTAGCCGGTGGAGTAGCACACAGTGGAGGCTGGATGAACAGGAGCCCATGGAGGCTGGAGGAGGTCGACGGTGGAGATGAACAGTATCCCATGGAGTCCCATTTTGCGGCACGCCACACCCCTCCCGATGAACAGGACCCCGCTTCGACCGTAGTGCTCCAACACAAGTCCGTTTCCTCCGTTTCGCGGTACGCCACACCCATCCCGATCAACAGGACTCCCGTTTCGACCGTAGGAGGTCTATTTCCTCCGTTTTGCGGTACGCCACACCCCTCCCGATCAACAGGACCCCCGTTTTGACTGTAGGAGGTCTGTTTCCTCCGTTTTGCGGTACGCCACACCTCTCCCGATGAATAGGATCCCATTTCGAACGTGGCCGGTCGAACACAAGGCCGTTTCCTCCGTTCTGCGGTACGCCAGGCCTCGTTTCCATCGCCTGTTCCGACCAAGCCCTCCCGATGAACACGACGCATTCCGTTGCCTCCCCATGAACATGACACATTCCGTTGCCTCCCCATGAACATGATGACGACGCTGCCTCCCCATGAACACGACGACGACACTGTTTCTCCGTTCTGACCCAGCCATGTACACGAGCCCTGGCTGTATGTATGCGCGAGTACGCGTTTGAGACCCTGCCCGTATGTACGTACGTGGCCGTATTTTCTTTCTTGCACCCTGGCCGTTGTACATACGTGTACATGCTACGTGCGCACCTCTACAATGACACGTGCGCGCCTCTACTACGACACGTGCGCGCCTCTACATCGACCAGTATATATGTACGTACACGTTCATGACCAGAATGACAACGCTACGTACGCTTCGACCAGGTGGGTCCCGACTGTCAGGCACTTCCTTGCATGCGAAGATGTAGCTGGTGGGTCCCAACAGTCAGGGGGGCGAATCGTTTTGTTTTTTTGCCCGAACGCACTTCCTTGCGTGCGAAGGTGTAGCTGGTGGGTCCTAGCAGTCAGGGGTAAACGTTTTTTTCGCGAAATACGGTGGCCCGTCCGGTGGGTCCCCGCTGTCAGGTGGAGGAATACTTATTTTGCACGTAATAAGGAGGCACTTCCTTGTTGCGGCCGTGGACCCAACTGTCAACCTCTCCACGTACATTCCACGTCCGATGGAAGCCGTTCCTTGACCACGTTGGCCACGCCGCGCCGAGAGCACCAGGGCGGTGGACGACGGCGAGGCCTAGGAAGGGGACGATGCAGAGCCGGGGAAGACACGGCAATGGATGCCCACGCATAGAGGAGTACGAGGGTTCACTCGTTCGCTGCGGTGTGAGGCTGCTGTCGTCGCAGAATAACAGGGGGTGTGGGTAAGTAGAGGGATGGCCTGGCCAGCGGTGGGAGTAGTAGGGGGCGGTGAGGCCTCCGCCGCATCGCATACGGCCACGGGAGGCAGGAGCACGAGGCACGACCGGCGCTGGTTTGGGCGGCTGGAGCAAGAAGACCAAAGGTTGAAGAAGCACTACGGCCGTTGGATGGACATCGTACGGTCACTAGAGCTAGAATCATGCATATATTGACTAACTTGACAAAGCCCTCTGTCCCCGTCAACTTAGTAGCCCCACAAGTCAGCCTGCCACTATACTGGGTCCCAGCTAACAAGGGGAGTATTCATTTTTTTTGTGCGTAATAAGGAGGCACTTCCTTGCGCGCGAAGATATAGCTGGTGGGTCCGAGCTGTCAGCGGCGATAACATTTTTTTCGCGAAATACAGAGGCCCTTTCGGTGGGTCCCTGATGTCAGGTGGAGGAATCATTATTTTACGTGTAGTAAGGAGGCATTTCCTTGCGTGCGGCCATGGACCCAGCTGTCGGCCTCTCCACGTACAGTCCACGTCAGATGCATGTCGGTCGTTGACCATGTTGACCAGGCCGCGCCGAGAGCACCAGGGCAGTGGACGACGGCGAGGCCTAGGAAGGGAACGACATGGAGGCAGGGAAGACTAGGAAGTTGTTTCCCACGCGGAGGGGAGTACGACTGTACGAGGGTTTACTGGTTCGTCTGCCGTCGCCGGAGAATAACAGTAGGTGTTGGTGAGTAGAGGGATGGCTAGGCCAGCGATGGGAGTACGGTGGGGTGGTGAGGCCTGCGCGGCAGCACAGCCGGCCGCGAGGAGGGAGCTGGCAGTCCTCCCACCGGCGCTTGTTTGAGCGGCTGGAGCAGGAAGAGCAGAGATTGAAGAAGCACGACAGCCGCTCGATGGACATCCAATAGTCACTGCTTGTGCGTCAACCTTTTTTAGGAAAGCCTCAAATCTGTGGAAAACAGCATACAACCCATTTTCTAATTCTTAAGGTTTTTTTGGAGCCCATATTCTTTTTGTTAGCATTACAGCCCATATTGTGGCCACGGTTAAAAAATTATACCAAATTTTGCATATTTCAGTGCGGTCCGAACTGTTTTTAATCCTGAAATTTTGACTCGCATTCAAACTGATTTTAAAAATAAGTGTATATCAATACAAAATCCAACAAATTCTCCACGCATAAAAGTTAATGTAATTTAAGATCTCGAAATGAAAAAAAAAGATATTTGAAACTAATTGCCGGTTTGATGTGTTTTAAAAATGTACAGCCCATTTCTCATTACTGATGGGCCATTTTCTCAGCCAGATGAATGAAAGCTCTCCTCGTCTTGAAAGATTTGCAGCCCAACAGGCCTAACAAAGCGACTTACTTGGCAAATCACAAAAAAACTAGGTTGTGGCCGTGGACCCAGCTGTCAGTCTATTTGTTTTTTAGTCCATTTGGTGGGCTGGGTGAAACAATGGTGTAGCATCTATGCAGCCCATTTAAATCCAATTTACATTTTTCTCGAAATCCGTGGACTTGCTGGGCTGGGTGAAAATATCATGTTGGGCTAGACAGAGAAATGTTATAAAAACATAAAAACATGATTGCACGTCAGTAAAATCTTTGCAAGCTTATGTACGCAATCACTAGGAGTTAACTTGCCAAGTTATATATAAACAATTATTATTATTATTTTGTAAGAACTTTCAACTTACGAAATAAAATATCATTTTAATTTGATGAGTTAATAGTACATGGGGTATTATTATTTTTTAGGCTAGACGTGGGACAGTTGAGTTGGTTCTAGGGGAAAGTACTGGGAGAAAACTCAGTTTACATCGAAAAAGAAAGTGGGAGAAAATTCAGAGACCTGCTTGGTCCACCTGAGGAGGGGAATATGTTGGGAGGAAGGAGATTCAAAGCACGGCAGCCGAGTGAACTAGTTTTTTTTACGAACAAGTGAACTAGTTTAGATACATAAGCAAATAGCCACTAAAAAAGAAATCAGGTTAATGGGTTCTTAAAAGAAATATTTCGGACAAAACAGATAATTACGACACATAGGCTAATGCATGAAACACTCAGATGATAAAGGTGCTTATAAACAGATAAAGTACACCATCTAGACCTTCCTGGAACGCTTGATCATGACGCTGCGGCTGTCCGTGTACTCGTCGGTTATGGGAAGTAGACACGCCCTCATGTCCAAGATCTACCTGTACATGTCATAGCATGCGTATGCGTCCTTGCCCGCGTAGGTTATGTAGGCTAGATTCAGAGGTACGTCCCACGTGTTCAGGTCGTCTTCTTTCGTGTTGGCGTATCAGGGGTCGATGATGGTCTCAGCAAGGTCACCACGGAGTCCTTCTCCTGCCCGTTGCTGATGATCTTGTATTGCTTCTGGATGTCGACAAGCTTGTTGCACCAGATGGCCGAATCGTCGCGTTCTTCCTTCTCTCCACTGTAGCGAAGGTGCGGTCGGCGATGCCGATGAAACGGGCGAATGCTCCAGAACTTGGTGCAGCCATAGGACTGAGGCGAGGCAGAGCTTCACCGAGTCCGTATCGTTGGTGTACATCACATTCAACTTGGTGCAGCCATAGGACTGAATGGCGAACTCAAAGGAGAACTCCTTGTTGAAGTCCATATCCAGCAGGCTCACCCCTCGGATCACCATTGGAGTCTCTTCGAGTGAACGAGTGTGTAGGCAGCAGCAGCAGTTCATTTTTCAGCTCTTGGGGAACTAGATTCAACAGTAAGCTGAGTGTGTACAGGCAAAAACAGTTACTACCCCTCCCTCGTCCGCTGCATGCCCGGCAGAAGATGCACCCTCGGCCACACGTTGGTTCACGAGCGGGTCTGTATTGGTACTGTAATAACAGGAGTTAGTGGTCACTTTACTTAAATTTAATTAGCTTTAATAGAAATTTGTACTTAAAAGAAGCAATGCATTCGCTCGTTGTATCAGTGCCATAGGATCAACATGCACAACAATTAGAATTATTATTCTCAGGACGCACACGATCAGCACATTTGTCGCACTTTCACAAAGATAATACTACCAAGTTTGAACTGTTTGTTATGGTTGTTGTCCTCTGCATCATCATGCCGTGTTTCCCAGCTTGCAAGATTCAGAACCAACAAATAAGATCCAAATAATAAGTACAACAAAGATGCCTACACATCTCATTGATTCCCAGCTTGCAAGATTCAGAACCAACAAATAAGATCCAAATAATAAGTACAACAAAGATGCCTACACATCGCACTGATTCCCAGCTTGCAAGATTCAGAACCAACCCATTAGAGCCTTTTGATAAAGTGAATATCGGGATTAAATCCATCTTGGCTAGCCATGTCATGCAATCGAAGAACTTGGCGAATGCTCTTGACCGTCACAACATCTGTAGTTGAGTATTCATGTTTGCACAGCATGTTTGCACTGCACAAACAAGGAGACAGGAGAGCATGATTTCGCTTTAATAGCGGCCTTCTTGAACTCAACCTCCAGCTCTACTTGGATGAGGTCTGCCTGGAGTTCCATGATTCAATTCATGCACCTTTTTCTATAGTTCACCTGAAATGAAGCAAAGATTGCATCATTCAGCTAGCAAGAAGTACTTGCTCTTGTGAGCTGGCAGGTTCTTCTTTAGTAGTTGCACTAAAATTGAGGAACATTAAGGTTGGCTGCCGGCTCATGTAAGGTGCAACTATAATTTTCTTATCCTTTTGTTCAGTTCCACTAAAATAAAGTGCCATTGTGGTAACAGTGGCGGCTCCATCTTGCAAAGGCTAATAAAATGTTGCACGAGATTACCAGCAGAACTTGACGGAGATTTTGGAAACTCCAATCACCATTTTGTGCAGTTCCACCAAAATTGAGAGATGTTGCCCACGTGACATTCTAGTTGAACTGCACAAGACACTCATTCCAAAAAAAGTGTTTTGTGCAGTTCACCGAAAGGTCACAATAACAACAAGGTGAAATGGATATCCCTATCTGCACAAAAAGATAGAAAGTAAACAGTTGTTGGTCAATAAGAATATACGAAACATATACAAAATGAAAAGAAGCATCTCAATTATGTTCATGGCAATCACGCAAGGACAGTAGAAATTTTAAAATGTTATCAATGCTTCATGTTACCAGAAGCATTACGATCAACAATGAGATTCCTCAAATATGGGATTACTTTAATGGTGGCATTGCTTGTTTACCAGACACAGTAAATCAATAGCAGCTAAAGAGTTGGTTAAAGGGCATGGGACCGTGGGGACACTAGGACACTCAGCAGCGTAAAGGAGCAACTTACTTATCATACTGGGGAAAATAGCAGGAGTGCCATTATACTATGTGAGGGCAGCAAATCTAATCTTGGAGACCTTTTACTATGTGAGGGCAGCAAATCTAATCCTGGAGACCTTTTACTATGTGAGGGCAGCAAATCTAATCCTGGAGACCTTTTACTATGTGAGGGCAGCAAATATAATCCTGACACCTTTTACTATGTGAGGGCAGCAAATCTAATCCTGGAGACCTTTTACTATGTGATGGCAGCAAATCTAATCCTGGACATACTCTGTTGACTTGTCCACCAGCCGCCACTTTCTATCCTTTTTTCAACCAATAATAGATATGTTCCTTATCCAGTTTGTACTGTGTTTTCCCATTATTTCCCTTTTCAACCAAGAGACCGGTTGGGTATCCGGTCTCTACTACTTTCACCATACTATTTCCTCTTTGAATCAAGTCCTAGATTCATGCTACAACTTTCCCCCCTTTCTTCGTTGTTTGAACAAAGCCCTAGATTCGAATGCATTAAGTAGCTTTACCTCTAATAATACTAAAAATTTAGGTGGCTTTGGAAGAGCTGATGGGAGTAGAAAAAGATGCACATGCAGACATGTGGGGAGCTGAGGCAGTAGAGCAAGGCCACTTTTGAAGAACTTATACCTGAGGGTCGCCGGGATGTCGGCGGTGGCAAGTCGGATCTGCGGACAATATGGCAGGGAGGAAGAAGGGTCGGAGGACCTCCCGTGCCTGCCATGTGTCGGAGAGAACGGCACGGGCAGAGGATCGAGCCCCTCCGGCAGCTGTGGGTTTCCTCCCTCGGCGGCGATGACCGCGTGAATGATGCACCTTTTAGTCCTCTACACACACCGGCCGAAGGGATCCGGCCGGATCTGTGACCAGCGGTGAGCAGAGAGAAAATGTCGCTACCGTTGTCTTGTTTATATCTGGAGAGGATGAGAGAATGAAGAGAGAAACCCTAGTAAAGCAAGCGCTCAGGCCCCTGCGTCCATATATAGTGGAGTGATTATCTTTTTTCTCTCCACAACAAGCGTTTCAATTTGTGTACGTGGCATTAGAGAAAAGAAACTCTCTATTTAAGGTGACTACTGTACAACTCCTACTTACTACTAGTAGTACTACAGTATTGTTCACTTGTGCTCCCCACCCCTCCATTCATTGAACAACCCCACGGGTGAATAAACATACAGTAAGTACTGTATTTATATAGAACGAACAAGCTCGAACTATTTTCGCGTAGTTAAAAGTTGAGGGCGGGGCTTTTCCCGGGCAGTACGCACGGCAGTTTTCGGGTAGGGCTAGAAGACTATTTTAAATTTTTTTTGAAACTTCGAGACAGCCACATAGCATGGATCCGGCCCCAACGATTTTAAGCTTATAGGCATGGTACACGCTATCCTAGACTACTATACACATGAAACTGCCACACGAGCGTCCGAGTTGCGCTTGGCTCTTCGCCTCTTCGGGAAGTCAAACAATGATGGAATACTACTGCACTGGAGGAGTACTACAGTACGCTTCTGGCCATCTAACACCGATTGAACTGCTGCATGTCCACCGCGTGCATTGGGAGAGCGTGTAGCGAAAGCTTCTCCTAGTCTTGCTAGCCACCACGCTCATGGGCGAGGGAGGGACGCTCCTGCCTTTGCGTGTATGATAGGTGGGCCCTACAGGTGTGTGGCCAACCTGTCATACAGCCAAAGGCAGGTGCAGTTAAGTCTGCGAGGGAGAGGATAATCAAACTTCTTGTTGATGTACGAGTTGATGCGACACATCAAAGCACTGCACTCGATATATTTCAATAATTTGCGTGTGTGACTCCCACATGCAGAGGCCGGGGGGCATCATCCTCCTTTTCGAGAAAAAACAGACGCGTGTGTGAGAGGACGAGTGTGTGCGTGCACCTCTTCTCTTCCTGTATAACGTACTACTAAACTCAGAGTACAAGTTTTTGTGGGTGGCACGATGGTGCGTGCGAGAAGTCCCGAGAGATGGGTTTAATGCATTAATTGCAATGCATGCATGCATAAAGTACATGCATTGGTCAATTTTCTCTTAATACTTGCATGCAATGATTTAATGCACCTTGGAATCTGAACATGTGTTGGGGACAACCAAATTGAGCCTTATAAAATGGAAAAATTAAAATTTTGAGATAAGCCCTATAAAACCGGAAAGGAGGGAGTAGAAAAAGAAGTACTCCATCCGGGAATAGTGCCGCACTTCGAAACTAGAACCGTCAATAAATTTTGAGCTTGCGTCTCGTCACATTCCAAATTACTCCATGCTATATTGAATTGCAAACCTGTTCACACCGATCACAACCTAAACGGTTTCCCACTTAGGAGCGTATTAGTACTCGGTTATAAATACTAGTATGCCAAGATGACTGCACATTCCTCCTCAACTCCTCATCCACAAAAACAAACAAGTCATTCAGCATCCTTCCCTTGCGTCTGCCATGGCCAGCATGAGTTCTGGGTCGAGAGATTGCCACCAGGGAGAGGCGAGCATGAAAGTGGAAGCACGAGAGATGTCCCGCCTCGCTGCGAGAGCAGCCGACATGTCCCGCCGCGCGGAAGTAGCAGCACAGAGGTCCTGCGGCGCCGCTGAAGCAGCACAGAGGTCCCGCCGCGCCGTCGATGCAGCAGACTGGTCCGGCCACGCCGCGGAAGCAGCAGAGATGTCCCGCCGCGCCACGAATGCAGTAGAGATGTCCCGCCGCGCCACGGCAGCCTGGGAAAATTTCTCGCGGGCAGGCGACGACTGTTACAGGCGCATGCATGCGATCGTCCATAGCCAGATGGATCAGATCTCCGGCTCGGCGAGGTTGCAGGACGACATGATAGCCTCGTTTGAACAGGCTACCGGCGTCATCCGGCAACTAAGGGAGGGCAATGAGAGGCTCCGGGCCGAGCGTGACCTGCTGAGGGAGAAGATCGTCCGAAGTGCAGACTTGTAGGAGGAGACCAGTGCCTTGTTTAAGAAACTTATGGACGAGAATGACATGCTCCGCAACGAGCGCCAAAGGCTGGTGGAGGAATCCGTGGATGTTCTCAAGCAGCATCTCGAGGACACTAAAGAGCTCATCGCCGCTCGCCGCGGAGACTAGTTTCCTGGTTTCTTTTGATGTAATAATCGGTTTAGGATGTGGATTGTGTCCTCGGTTGTGAAATGTTGGGTTCTAGCGCGGATGTTTGGCCTTTGTTGGCCTCTTGGGATGTTGCAATTTCAATCTGGTAGCTTTTAGTCCTTCGTGTTAGGCTGGAGTTGTGCTGAACTTCTTGTGAATTGTGGTGGTTTTCAGTAATGAAAATCGAAAGGGGCAAGCCCTTCTTTGATCAAAAAAATTTAATCATCCTTATATATTCATCAGTCTTGCTATAAGTCGCAGTTGATGCTATATAGGTCCGTCGGATCTTACATCAAGATCCGTGCTTTCAGATTTTCTTTTTTCTATCTTAAATCTCAGCCGAGTGAGACATAGCTACGCCATTAAACAGAGGCTCGGGCGCCATTAATGGAGACCTTGGGAGAGAGGTGGACGGCAGATGGAGGTCAAAGGGCTCTCCTCCCGCTAAGCATGCGCAGGGGTCTGATCGCACACCTCTCGTACTCAAATAGCTACCTTGCACGGCGCCTCCTAGCTAATAAAAAATGGGGACGCGTGGCGGCACGTAAATGGTACTAGTAAGTAGAACGCCCACGGTTTCAATAATACTTGTGTTTCTGATTGTAACGTGACAGCACTTGTTCCAAAATGACTTTGTTGATTGTTAATGTGTGCGCCTTCGCAAATCGGACTGCAAATTTACCACAGCATGTTGGTGCCATGTCATGGCACCAAGCCAAGTTTCATTATTTTCATGCGTGTTTTGGATTTATAGGAATGAAAGAACTAAGTTTCTCAATGTTTCCAACCCAGCCACGACGCCCAGAATTTTGAATTTCATTCCCATTTCTTGCATGGAACCTAGAAATTTACCCGAGGACACACATGTGATTTTTCAACCAACTTTGGTGCACTGGAACATGTGCTTGTATTTCAACTTTGAATTATGCACACAAAGGTGACACGTTCCCTCCCAAAACCACGAGCCTTCTTGAGAGAAGCTCCGATTTGCAAGAAGCTTATACCAAAATTTGTTCCTATTCGGCCAATTTTTTTACCACGGCATGGTACTACCATGACATGACACCATGACAAGTTTCATGATTTTAAAACCAAGTTTCTCAATGTTCTCGACCGAGCCACAATGCCCGGATGTTTGAATTTTATTCTCATTTTTTGCATGGGACCTACTCCCTCCTTCCATCTATATAGGGCCTAATGTGTTTTTCAAGACAGCCTTTGACTATTAACAAGATTAATAGCACATGAGATGTATACTATGAAAATTATATTATTGGAAGCTCCTTCGACATACAAAATTGAAGGTATGCTTTGTGTAAGTTGCATGTCATATATTATTGCTCTAACGTTTGGTCAAAGTTAGCCTCGAAAAACCCATTAGGACCTATATAGACGGAAGGAGGGAGTAGAAATTCACCCAAGGACACAAATGTGATTTTTCAACCAACTTTGGTGCACAGGAGCATGTGCTTGTAGTTCAAATTTGAATTATGCACATTAAATGACCAAAAACTCAATTAATGTGTAAATAAGGCCAAACGAAGCTGGAATAATTCCAAAATTTAACAGGGCACTCATGTAGTTCTATGTTGCCTTTGTAAATAAGCTCAAGGGGGACAATGTATATCGTTTCACACTCAAAGGTGGCACGTTCCCTCTCAAAACCATGAGCCTTCTTGAGAGAAGCTTCGGTTTGCAAAAGCTTATACCAAAATCTGTTCCTATTCGGCCAATTTTTTTACCACAACATGGTAGTACCATGACATGACATACATGTCAAGTTTCATGATTTTCAGACATGTTTTGGATTTACAAGAATTTTAAAACCAAGTTTCTCAATGTTCTCTGCCGAGCCACGATGCCCAGATGTTTTAATTTTATTCTCATTTCTCGCATGGGACCTAGAAATTCACCCGAGGACACAAATGTGATTTTTCAACCAACTTTGGTGCACGAGAGCATGTGCTTGTAGTTCAAATTTGACTTATGCACATTAAATGACCAGAAACTCAATTAATGTCTAAAAACGACAAACGAACCCAGAATAATTCCAAAATTTAACAGGGCACTAATGTAGTTCTATGTTGCCTTTGTTAAGAAACTCAAGGGGGGCAGCGTATATCGTTTCACACTCAAAGGTGGCACGTTCCCTCTTAGAACCACGAGCTTCCAAATCGGCCCAATTTTTTACCACAACATGTTAGTGCCATGACATGACACCATGCCAAGTATCATGATTTCTAGGCGATTTTGGTTTACATGAATTTAAAATCGAAGTTTCTCGATGTTCTCGGCCGAGTCATGACGCCCAGATGTTTGAAATTCATTCTCATTTCTTCCATGGGACCTAGAAATTCAACCAGGGACACACATGTGATTTTTCAACCCACTTTGGTGCACCGGAGCATGTGCATGCAATTCATATTTAGATTATGCACATTAAAAGTCCAGAAACTCAATTAATGTATAAAAAGGCCAAATGAACCTGAAATAATTCCAAAATTTAACAGGGCACTCATATAGTTCTATGTTGCCTCTGTAAATAAAATCAGGGGGGAGGCAGCGTATATAGTTTCGCACACAAAGGTGACACGTTCCCTCTCGGAACCACGAGGCTTTTTGAGAGAATCTCCGGTTTTGCAAGAGGCTTATACCAAAACTTGTCCCAATTCAGCCAAAATTATATGTATGAAAACAGGGTTTAGATTATCCCAAACATCTCGCTACCTAGACCAATAATGTACTATAATTTGAATTCAACATAAAATGGATACAAATATTTGAATTGGAGAGCGTATGGTACATGTAGTTCATAGTGAAATATGATTACTGCTATATGTATGTTTTTTGTTATCAAGATAATATTTAAATTATTGTATAACTTGACAACAATCGTATTCAAGTAAGGAAAATTGATTCAAATTTAGTCCATATGGTAGACGACAATATATATGTTCACATGGTGGAGTAAAATGTTCATATATGATGGAAGATCAAAATGTACGACTACATCAATTATAAACTGCAAGGTCACCTAACGATATATTCGAATTCAACATAACGTGGATTCAAAAATTGAAATTCGAGATCATGGCATCTGTAATCATATAAAAAGGAACATTACTCTTTCTTTGGTGGGAATTGATTTGTTTTTTGTTGTTGTTGAGGGAAGTGCGAATCAATTTGGTACTGTGCAGGCTAATCTTGTTCTCCCGATTTTTTTTACATTTTTCTTGTAGTTTTTTCAATGGCATCTATAGCAATATAGTAAAAGCGGACATGACTCTCTTGTGTCTTGTATGAATTGTTTTTTACACGTTAAGTTTGTTCTGCCGAACAAGGAATCCGCACCTTGTTATCCCGAAATTTTCAAGCTCAAGTATCTTTTGTCTCACCTGCTTTGAAACTCCCGCTTCCTCAACCCGCGCTGCACCTTGTTATCCCGAAATTTGGACGCGCGCGAGAACTCTCTCCTCATCCGAAATCGCTCCCGCAGCCCAGACACGCGAAATCCCCCTTCTACCCCTCAACCGGAAATGAAGTGCCACGTCGCGGTGTCAAAACCGGTGGGGGTACGCTGGTAACTTACCCTACATTTCGGACAAGCGCGTCCCTAAGCTTGGCTCACCGCTCCCCCTTCACCCCCCCCCCCATTCGTACACCGAGGCCGCCAAAACCTGCGAAACCCCACGCTCCTCCGTCGGCCTCCCGACCGCCGCCCAGCCGGAGACTCTTCCCCGACTACGTCGTCCACCGCAACAGCTCGTCGTCCCTCATCCACCGCACCGAATGAGGGTCTGTTGTCGATCTTGTCGTCCCACCGGATCAGCCGCCCTGTCCTCCACCTCCAAGGAGCTGCCCCGACGTTCACCTCGTCTATCGCGCCACCTCAATCCCCATAGCTTCGTCTTGACCTGCCCCACCAGAACCGCAACACCCTCACCAATTCCTCCGATGAAGCCGAGGCCAACTCGGCTCCACCAAGGAGGTTCTGCACTCACCGCTGCATTTTATCTTTTATTCGATCTCACGGGGCTGCCGGTGCTCGATACCGAGCAAACATGGCGTCTCTCCATCGACGGCGTCGTCGCCGGCCACATCATCCACGGCGTCTCTCCCCCATGCCGTCGCTTCCTCGGCGGCGACTTCCACAACGGCACTAGCTGCAACTGCTCCGGCTCTCGCTCGCGTTGCGGCTCTGTTCTTGTTGTTGGTCGTGCTGCTGCGCTGCTCCTGCTTTCATTCGTGCTGCTGCTCTGCTCTTGCTCTCGCTTGCGCTGCTGCTACTGCTGCTGCACGACCTCCGGCAGCTACAGGAGTTGCTGCTTTAGCACTCGCTCATGGTGCTACTGCACGACTTGCTCTCTGCTAGTGCGTTCCCTGCTCGAGGGTCTGCTGATTTAGATCACTGCTTCTCTGCTACTAGTGCTCGAATGCCCTAAACATCTATTGCAATGCTCTATTACTGGTTCAATCAGTTTTGACAGTAAAATTCAGTTTCGACTGTGAAGTTCATTTTCTTCAGTTAAGTTCAGAGTGAACAGTACTTACAACATCTGTCGGAGCAGCCGTGGCGCGGCTGATGCGTTTTACATCTAGCACTTTTTGGTGATGTATTTTACATCATCTATTGTAGATGATATTAGGGTCCCACTTCAGATTAACGTTGTTTGTCTTGTCATGCTTCAGCCTCGTCGCCGTACACCTTAGCGGAGCTGCTCCAACGATGGAACCATCCATCACAGCGGAGCAGTACCCTCGGCGCTGTTTCCAGAGGCCTCGGATCTTCTTCCCCACCTCTGACAGTCACACCAGCATCATCACCATCCTTCACATCCAACCCAATGACGCTGAGGTCCACAAGGCTATGCCAAAGAGGTTGTACACTCGTCGCATCACTTTGTTTCTCCATTCCTCTGTTCTTCCAATTCATGTGAGCCAAACACCCAGGTTGACTGAAATCCTATGTTTCCAAATGCTTTGTTTTGCACGCGCATTCCTATCCTATTCCTGTGATTTTTCTGTCCTTGCGTTTATGGAATCCTCCAATTCTAAGGAGCCCTTACAGATTTACTTCATTTTCAGATAGGTGTCAAAGAAAACTCTGTGTGTTATGTCCTGCTCCTGCCATGCCGTCATCCACCCCACCTGAGGTGCACCATCGACAGAAGCGTTCACTGCAGCAGAGATCCCCCTGCAGACTTCCTTTCGCCACCTCAGATCATCTTCCCCGTTGCCGGCAGCCATGCCAACTGCATTACCATCATCGACTTGAGTAGATGAACCTGAGGACTACACAGTTCCGGAAGAGAGGTCGCAGTCTTTCGTGTTTGCTTACGTTATACATCGGTTATTATTACCTGCTACTTTATCGTTCAATCTTGAGTTTTGAATTGCCCATGGGTCTCATATCGAGCCAACAACGAATAGTATCTGTCTACTATCTGGTTCATCTGGGTCTTCTATGTGGTTCATGTTGGGTGGGCAACAAACAATAGATGATCCATTGTCTATCTTTTTAAACTAAAGCTATAATCTACCTGCTATCATTAGTTTTGGATCCATCCACTCGTTTGCTACCATCAATCTTGATTTTTGCATGCACCCCTTAGGCCTTACAAAATCTAACTATTTTTTTATTATGCATGTCAGATATTGTACACAATCGTACTAAACATGTAGAGAAAAAGAGAAGACTGTTGCATGCGAATATAATGTCATGCAGACGCCGCTCCATGGTAGGCAAAGTGCCCCCCTCCTGCATTTCCAGATTGTATTCCAGAGGAAGATAACTGTTCAGATGGAGATTCAGAAGGAGCCGACCACGCCTGTTTACGACCTAAGGTGTTTGCTCTAACCTGGCATCCTGATGTTGGTCATATCATGCATATGGTGCCTTGCATTGCTTACATTATACATCTTATATGTCATCAGCTTAGTTTAGATTTGCTTTGTGTGAATGCCACCTGTTTGGTTTCTATACCATACTCCCACCATTCCTAAATATTTGTCTTTTTAGAGATTTCAACAAGTGACTACATACGGAACAAAATGAGTGAATCTACACTCTAAAATGTGTCTATATACATCCGTATGTGGTAGTCCATTTGAAATCTCTAAAAAGATAAATATTTAGGAACGGAGGGAGTATATGGGAATTATGCAATGCCATCTTCTTTAGTCAGGCATCATATACGTGAATCATGCAATGCCATCCTGTTTAGCCAGTCATCTTATATGTGAATAGTATCATGCCATATTTTTTCCATAATGTATTCCATTTGTCAACAATATTTATACATTCATCTACTCTTCATGTGCATCAGCCATTTGAGTCGGTCATGGGAAAATCTGGAGTGAAAACAAGGTCTTCTAAGCAGTCCGTGCTACCTGTCGATGCAGATTTCTTGCTGGTTACAGATAGCTCCTCAGAGGAGGATTCAGAGAGAGATGACTAGTCGTATCCCCCCCGAGGTGCATGCTCTAACTTGGCTGGGTTATATTGCTCATATCATGCATATGGTGTCTTGCATTGCCATGCCATCTGCTTAGATTAGACATGCTTTGTGTGAATGCCTCATGTTTGCTTTCTATATCAGATATGTGAATTATGCAATGCCATGTTTTTCAGCCAGTTATCATATATGTGAATTATGCACCGCCATGGAGCCAGGCATCATATATGTGAATTATCTTATGCCATCTTTTTTTCATTACGTATTCCATTTGTCGACAATCTGTGTATATTGAACTACTCTTCATGTGTATCAGCCATTTGAGACGGTTATGGAAAAATCTGGAGTGAAAACAAGGTCTTCAGAGCAGGCAATGGTACCTGTTGAAGCATATATCTCGATGGTTACAGGGAGCTCCTCATAGGAGGATTCAGAGACAGATGACCAGTACTATATCCCACCTGAGGTGTATGCTCTAAGTTGCAATGTTTATATTTCTCATATGATGCATATGGTGTCTTGCATTGCTTAGTTTAGACATCATATGCACAATATTGAATTCTGTCTGCTTAGTTTAGAGATCATACATGCGAGTGCCAGCTGCTTAGTATATGAATCAATTATGTCAATTATATCATGCCATCCTGTATACTTAGACAACATGTATGTGAATTATTTCATCCCAACCTATTTTAGAAAGACATCATATAGTTGTGTCATGTCATCCGGTTTAGGTACTCATCATATGTTGAATTATGCCATTATATCCTGTTAAGTTATCCATCATATATCTGAAATTGTGTCATGCTATCCTGTTTAGTTAGACATCATATATGTGAAACTGTGTCATGCTGTCATGTTTGGTTAGACAACATATATGTGAATTACCACATCTGTCTATCGTACAATGTATGTGCGTTCAATTTCTTTTCTTGTTTATCGGCCATTTGAATTGGAGGGGGTTCTTGAACAGGACAGGGGTACTTGCCAGCTACAAGCGCTTGTGCCAGCGGTACTGGCCAGTAACTCGAACAGCAAGTTACTGTGGCTGATAAACACCAGTCCTTTCTTGTGCAATAGCAAGCGCTGGAGGATTTAAGCGCCAAGCAAGAGAAAGTTAATAAGCTTGCTAAGCATCTTGCCAGCATTATGGGTACCCAGGATATTGTTTCTTGAACTCTTCTGAAGTGGTTTCAGTTCTGGACTTGTTTTGCTGCGGCGTTTATATGCTGCTTTGTTCCCTATATTTGCACTGGTGGCGAACTTTGATGCCTAGTGGATGTAATATGTGTAATAGCCGTGATAGCCTAGCATAAGTTGCTTGCTTATTTATTTCCTTGTTGTCTTGTTTATTTGTTTGCTTGTAGTCAGTGCAGTTCTTTTTCCGCGGTTTTCTAGTGGCTGCAATAACCTATTTTTTAAAACTAGGCCACAATAACCATGGGCTAATATTTACTGTAGTGACACTGGGCCTCCTACGGGCCGTCGAAACAGTGGGCCTTCTATGGGCCGTAGAAACAGTAGGCCTTCTACGGGCCATAGAAATAATGGGCTTTCTACGGGCCGTAGAAACAATGGGCCTTCTACAGGTCGTATCATCAATGGGCCTTATACGGGACGTATGATCGATTGGCCAAACATGGGCCAATAACAGGCCGCATTATGGCCGTAAACGGGACATCGTTAATAGGTCGTATTTGATGACGCTATGAAAATGGTCCAACGTATTAACGGACCACAAACGGACCGACTGTAACCACGGGCTGAATTTGGCCCACAAGCAGAAAATGACCGTAACGGGCCGTAAGTAAACGAATGCTGGAAATGAGCCCAATAATAAATGGGCTCTGAGAATGCCGAAAGATAACATGGGCTAGAAACAGCCCAACGGAATAACAGGTCGTTAATGGGTATAAAGTGATACACTGTTCATTACGGGTCAGTTTCACCAAGGGTCGTTAATGGGTGTAAAGTGATACACTGTTCATTACGGGCCAGTTTCACCACGGGCCGTTAATAGGCCAAGAGTTACATAGGGCCTCATATGGGCCAAAAGACGTCATGGGCCAAAAGTGAAAATGGGCTGGAATCATATTGGATGGCCCAGATGACGCTACTGGGCCTAATTCGGATAGGGCGTAACGGGCCTTGGGTTAGCGGGCTGTAAATGGGCTATATGCGAACAGGCCGTTAAGAGGCTTTCCATGGGCCGGCCCGCCACCTTTTGACCAAGTCAAATGGGCCGGCCTTTTCACAGGAATGGGCCTCTGTTGGGCCGTGCCACGTGTCGACGTATCATAGGCGCCTTCTGTCCAATGAGTGGATGACATCTGTCCCAACGATGAGCCGACACGTGTTTCCTCCAGCCAATGATGATTTTACACGTGGAAAATCCCCATTGGTCGGGGCTGTTAACGGGTTATCGGATCCAAAACCCGACCCGATAACTTAACGGTGTTCCGTTACGATGGATGCCACATGTCGGTCACCCTTGACGAAAGCACTTCTGTGACGCGCGATTTATCGTCATGGAAGTGCACACTTCCGTGATGATAATTTTGGTAATGTCATGGAACACTTCTACGATAGCACAGGTATGACTATCTTGATTCTGTCATAAATTTGTCATGGATGTACATGCATGACAAAAAACGCGACCTACTGTGACAAACACTTATCATCACGGAAGTGTATTTTTTTTGTAGTGCATCCAGTTAATTTCTGGATTTGTTTGAGGTCCGTTGGGATAGCCAACTATGACAGAGCTCGTATTTTGGCCGCATTAGCTTCAATTCCTCTACTGGAGACAATGAAGCCTAGGAGCTTTCCGGCTGGTACGCCGAAAACGCATTTTTCCGGATTGAGCTTGATGTCGTATGTTCGGAGGTTGTTGAATGTGAGCCTCAAGTCATCTATTAGAGTCGAAGTGTTTGGTTTTAACGACCACATCATCTATGTATGCCTCTACTGTTTTGCCGATCTGTTTCTCCAGACATGTCTGAATCATGCGCTGATATGTTGCACTGGCGTTTTTGAGCCCAAAAGGCATTATGTTGAAACAGAAGGGGCCGTATGGTGTGATAAATGCCGTTGCGGCTTGGTCGGACTCCACCATCTTGATTTGGTGGTAGCCGGAGTATGCGTCAAGGAAGCACAATGACTCGTGTCCTGCGGTAGCATCGATAATTTGATCAATGCGGGGGAGGGGGAAGGGATCCTTTGGGCAAGCCTTGTTGAGGTCCTTGAAGTTGACACATAGGCGCCAGGATTTGTCCTTCTTTGGTACCATCACCAGGTTTGCTAGCCAGTCCTGGTGTTTTATTTCTCTACTGAATCCGGCCTCCAATAACTTGGCTAGCTCCTCTCCCATAGCTTGTCTCTTAGGTTCAGAGAAACACCGAAGAGCCTGCTTGACCGGCTTGAATCCCTTTAGGATATTGCGGCTGTGCTCGGCCAGCCTGTGTGGGATTTCTGACATGTCTGAGGGGTGCTAGGCGAATATGTCCCAATTCTCGCGCAGGAACTCTCGTAGTGCGGCGTCCATGGCGGGATTTAACTGTGCCCCGATGGAGGCTGTTTTTGTAGGGTCCGTTGGGTGGACTTGGAATTTCACTATTTCATACGCTGGTTTAAAAGAGGTGGACTTGGATCTCTTGTCAAGTATCACGTCGTCCCTGTCCACTGTGGAGCGTAGCGCAGTTAATTCCTCGGCCGAAAGGGCTTCGGATAATGCCTCGAGGGCCAATGCGGCTGTTTTGTTTTCGGCGCGGAGTGCTGTGTCCGGATCACTAGCGAGAGTGATGATTCCGTTGGGCCCGGGCATTTTGAGCTTCATGTACCCATAATGGGGTATGGCTTGGAAGATCGTGAACGCCTCCCGTCCTAAAAGGGCGTGGTATCCACTACTGAACGAGGCCACTTGGAATGTAATTTCTTCGGACCTATAGTTCTCCGGCGTGCCGAATACCACATCTAGTGTGATTTTCCCAGCACGGCGTGCTTCCCGACTGGGGATCATTCCTCTGAAGGTTGTGCTGCTTTGCTCTATGCGGTTCCAATCTATTTCCATTTTTTGAAGAGCTTCCTCATAGATGAGGTTTAGTCCACTTCCGCCGTCCATGAGTACTTTGGTGAGTCGAAAGCCGTCCACAATTGGACTGAGGACCACTGCCGCTGGTGCTCGGGCTGTTCGGAGTTTAGGTTCGTCACTGGCATTGAAGGTAATAGCCGTGTCACTCCATGGATTTATTGCTGCCACGTGGCAGATTTCGGCAATGCTGCGGAGTGTTCGCTTGCGCCTATTATTTGATGCGAAGGTCTCAAAGACTGTTAATACCGTATTGTTATCCCTGGGATGGTGCTCTGTGGCATCTGGGATGAGAAGATCCTCGCCGCTTTTGGCCACCTGCCGGAGTATCCAACATGCTCTAAGGCTGTGTGTTGGTATGGTATCCGTTGTACCATGAATTTTGCAGGGTCCGTTGAGCCATCCCTCCAATACGGTTCCACGCCCTGTAGAGGGCTTTTGCTTCTTTGTAATTAACTCGGGTGTCTTATGATAGTGCACCCTTTTACTTCGGACTGGGTGTATATTCGGAGCCGGATTATCCCAAAATTTCATTTCAGTTTTCCAGGCACTTTCCATCGCACAGTACTTTCGTACTATGGACGCCAAGTCGGCGAAGCGTGATATGTCACGGCGACTTATGGCGTTAAGGATTCCCTTGTACGTGCAGTTATTGCAGAAAAGTGAGACTGCATCTTCCTCGCGGCAGTCCTTAACCTTGTTCATCACAAGGAGGAATCTGGCCCAATAATGATGTACTGTTTCATGGGGCTCTTGCCTAATGTGGGAAAGATCGTTTATGTCTGGGTGGGTGGGTGTATTTGAGTCCGAACCCTTACCCAATCTGAGACCCAGGGGCCAAAGTGTTTCCAATCTTGGAAGTTCGGATTCTGGGATGTTGCCCGATGAGTATGGCCCGCTGCCTGACTCTAGGTTCACGGCTTGGGTGATGTCCTCCTGTAAACAGGTATCTGGCTCGGAGAGCTCAGGAATCCGGACATAGTTAGTCCTCAAAATAGAGGAAGAATCGCCACATTGTTCCTCCACCACCGCAATATGATGGGTGATCGGTGGAGAGTTAATCTCCCTTTGATCGGGTTTAAGCCCAATCCGATCATAGTCCGTAGCGACTCCCAAGGTGGCGATGTGATCCAAGAGCTCGTTTAGGGAAGAGAGCTCCATTGGATCCATCTTCTTGGCGAATTCCGAGCCGACGTGGAGGCTGTTTTCGATGACCCAAGAAGTCATCGTCGGTGCAGCGGCCGAACGGGCGGTCATGATGAAACTGCCAAGCCGGAGAGTTTGGCCGACAGCCAGGGCTCCCCCGGCAGTAATGTTGTTTTTAACAACGAGACGAGGCATCCTTCCTTATGGCGACGACACAGTGGAACTCTCAATGAAAGCACCAATGCCGGTGTCAAAACCGGCGGATCTCGGGTAGGGGGTCCTGAACTATGCGTCTAAGGCGGATGGTAACAGGAGGCAGGGGACACGATGTTTTACCCAGGTTCGGGCCCTCTTGATGGAGGTAAAACCCTACGTCCTACTTGATTATTCTTGATAATATGAGTAGTACAAGATTTGATCTACCATGAGATCGGAGAGGCTAAACCCTAAAGCTAGCCTATGGTATGATTGTATGTTGTCCTACAGACTAAAACCCTCCGGTTTATATAGACACCGGAGGGGGCTAGGGTTACACAAGGTCGGTTACAAAGGAGGAGATATACATATCCGTATTGCCTAGCTTGCCTTCCACGCCAAGTAGAGTCCCATCCGGACACGGGACGAAGTCTTCAATCTTGTGTCTTCATAGTCCAATAGTCCGGCCAAAGGATATAGTCCGGCTGTCCGGATACCCCCTAATACAGGACTCCCTCAGTCGCTGGAATGTACTCTAGGCTTGCTCTCATTACAAATGAGATTGCCGGCTTAGGAAGTGAAGAGATGACCGATAGATTCATCATCAAGAAGATCCTAAGAGCCTTGGATGGAAAATATGATACCGTGTGCACATTGATCCAAATGATGCCCAACTACAAAGATCTCAAGCCAACGGAAGTCATTGGAAGAATTGTTGCTCATGAGATGTCACTCAAGGATAAGGAAGAGCTCCACAACAAGTCAAGTGGTGCCTACAAAGCCTCATGTGATGCTCCCACATCATCAAGTGAGAAACAAACCTTCAATGAAGAATTGAGCCTAATGGTGAAGAACTTCAACAAGTTCTACAAGAGTAGAAGCAAGGAAAGAAGTTCCAAGTCAAGGACCAACAATGACAAAAGATCTTCTAGTCATGAGCGTAATTGCTACAATTGTGGAAGACCCGGACACTATTCAAATGAGTGTACGGCTCCTTACAAAAGAAGAGAAGATTCTCCCAAAAGAAGAAGTAGGAGAGAAGAATCACTGCCAAGAGAGAGAGGGAGTAGAGATGATCGTTATGAACGAAGACCCTCTCGGAGAAGCAAGGATTCGGAGAGGAAGGACAAATCATCAAAGAGCTACACAAAAAGAAGACATCAAGCTCATGTTGGTGAATGGGTATCCGGCTCCGATGCCGACAATCACTCCGAAAGAAGCTATCACTCCGACTCTGAATATACTCAAGATGAAGGTGTTGCTGGTCTAGCACTTGTGTCAACCGACTCCTACGACATTTTGACTCACCAAATGAAGGAATTGGAAGATGCTTCATGGCTAAAGGTCCAAAGGTAACACACCCCGAGTATGTTGATTTCAATAGTGATGAAGATGATTTGCTAGGAGATGATGATTTACTTGTTGACATCTCTAGTTATGAAAACTATGATGAACTTGCTATTAATCATAATAATCAAGATAAAATGAATGACGATGATAAGAAGAAGATTGAGCGTCTAACTAAAGAACTAAACACTCTTAAGTTAGCTCATGAAACTACCTTGGAAGATCATCGAGAACTTTTAAAGACTCATGAGAAGCTACGCTTTGAAAAACTCAACCTTGAGAAAGAGCATGAGTTCTTAAAAGCAATCAATGATGATCTTCGCAAGAAAAGTTCTTGTTACATTGCCAAGCATTTACTCCTGTACTTACATGCCACAAGTTAAATCTAGCAACAAGAGTAAGAAAGATTCTTCTTCTAGTAGTAACAACAATCATGCTAAATCCAATATTATTGCTTCTAGTAGTTCTCTTGATTCCACTAATGATTATCTTAGCCAAGTTACACTTGAGCAAGAAAACAACTTATTAAAGAGAATTATAGAGAAAGGTGTTTACAAGAGCCTTGCTGGGAGTAAGCAATTCGAGGAAATTGTACGCAAGCAAGGAAGACACTGGAAGAATCGAGGTGTAGGTTTTGAACAAAAGTTCAATGCCAATGGAGTTGAGTGGGAAGAAGATCAATACCCCAAGACGAAGTTTGTTCCTCAATAAGAGAAGTATGATCATACTTCTTTCCAAGGAACACAAGCTCAAGATGATCTTCCACCACAAGACCACAAGCTAAAAGGCAAGGACATGCTTCAAGAGGAGATTGATGCATTTGAAGAAGCACCTAAGGCCATGGTCAAGTGGGTTCCCAAGACTACATCAAGTTCTACTTCATCAAGGACGACTAGAACTCCAAGGATTCCCATCAAGATGGTGTGGATCCCGAAGAAGAAGAGGTAGAGAGTTCTTGAGGGTGACTCCGCCAACATACTTCACTCATATCATTTTGGCGAGGACAAGTGCAAACAACTTCCATATCTTGCACTAGTTCAAGGAGTCACAAACCCTCTTGTTGGTAAGACAAGGGACAAGGTAACCTAATGCTTTCATGGACATCATCCTATGTGAACATCACTCTATGTCTATGGATATCCTTGTTTGTTCCTTGTGGGACTAACCCGTGTAGGTATTGAAAGTGCAACTCACTCCAAAGGATTGCTCCAAAAGATCTACATCAACATTGAGCATCTACATCTTCAACACCTACATGAAGTCATCATCGACAAAACCCAAGGTTAGTTCATCACTCTTAGGGGGATATCACATCTAGGGGGAGCTTTACTCCAATCAATTGAGCTAAAGCAACTCTAATGGTGTGAACACAACAATGTTTTATGTAAAAGTGGCAACGCCACTTGTGCTTAAATGATGAGTATGACCTACGATCAAATGTTCTCATTTGACTCCTAAGTCAATATACTCATATATAGATGACCTAGTCATCGCCAAATTGCTTGATAGATGCTAGAGTGATTGTGCATGCTTTGTCACATATTTCATTTGCCATCTTATTGTGTGAGCATGTTGGATGCATATTTTACTCATTCAAGGACATCCATTTGTTGCTTTGATTGTTTGGCTTTTTCTCTTTTGCCAAATGGATGGACAAGAATGCCTAAGAACTCCCTCTAGCTATCTATGCTTTCCTCGTCTCAAACCCTATTCATGCTACATCACAAAGTTTGATCAAGTCAGATTCGAACCACTCTGTGTGAGGAGCACTCGGAGTCCCTGATTCATCATAGACTTAAACTTCCAAAACCTCTTTGTGCATTTCGGTATGACCGAGTCATCCATTTCGGTCACACCGAGATCACTAAGTTGATCTAGGTTTTCAATCTCGGTGCAACCGATTAGAACGTTTCGGTCACATCGAGTTGCAGTAACCGCTTGCAGTTCTGCATCTCGGTGCCACCGAGTCGTTCCACTCGCTCACACCGATAGGGTCAAGTTATATATACTGACGGGTCAAATTTTGGAAATTTTTCCGAAACCCTTCACCCGCGCGTAACCTGCTCTGCCTCTTCGGGTCTCCGGATCGTACTCTCGCCGCCAGCGACCTCCCGCCGCTGGTCTCCGCCGCCGTCAATGGCAATCTACTCCACCGTTGCCGCCGTAGCGAACACTCGCCGCTCTAGGGTAAGTGTTCGACCCCTTGTGCTATCTTTTTCACTCCGATTCCTAGCACAAGGACAATGCCATGTTTCTTGCCATGATTGAGATTAATCCATCCAGCTAAAACTCTCTTAGGTCTAGATTGATTCAAAAATTTTAGGGTTAGCTCTCCGCAAAACTCATCTCGGACTGACCAAACTGTAGAAATTGGTCTCACCGATTCGGCCTTAGCCATTGCACATGCGCTTTTCGGTCTGACCGAAACGTGCAAATCGGTGTGACCGAGTTCAAGATTCTGTGAAACCCTAGAAATCTCGGTGCCACCGAATGGTGACTCAGCCCTACCGAGTTCACTAGTTTAGGTTCCAAGTGTTGCTTCGGTATCACCGAGTTTGTTAATTCGGTAGCTCCGAGATCACTTCTGTAGAGAACTAAAACTAAGATTTTTGACTCAATTATTTTGCGAAACCTCTGCACTTTGTGATGCTCATCTACTCTACCTCATCTACAACCTATTCACTGGGTCTGCTGACAGTTTGTGTCGGTGTCAAAACCGGTGGATCTTGGGTAGGGGGTCCTGAACTGTGCGTCTAGGTCGGATGGTAACAGGAGACAAGGGACACGATGTTTTTTACCCAGGTTCGGGCCCTCTCGATGGAGGTAATACCCTACTCCTACTTGATTAATATTGATGATATGGGTAGTACAAGAGTAGATCTACCATGAGATCAAGGAGGCTAAACCCTAGAAGCTAGCCTATGGTATGATTGTTGTGTATGGAGTTGATTGCCTACGGACTACAACCCTCCGGTTTATATAGACACCGGATAGGGTTAGGGTTACATAAAGTCGGTTACAATGGTAGGAGATCTTGAATATCCGCATCGCCAAGCTTGCCTTCCACGCCAAGGAAAGTCCCATCCGGACACGGGACGAAGTCTTCAATCTTGTATCTTCATAGTCCAGGAGTCCGTCTGAAGGTATAGTCCGGCTACCCGAACACCCCCTAATCCAGGACTCCCTCAGTAGCCCCTGAACCAGGCTTCAATGACGACGAGTCCGGCGCAAATTGTCTTCGGCATTGCAAGGCGGGTTCCTCCTCCAAGTCCTTCATAGAAGATTGTAAACACCAATAGTAGTGTCCGGCTCTGCAAAATAAGCTTCCACATATCGCCATAGAGAGAATAATATTAACACAAATCAAATCTGCTGACGTATCCTGCAGTGCGCCATCACACTACAGCCAAGTCCTTTACTCGAATCGTTTTTACTTTTCCACCTTAGCATGTTTTGCGAGGCGGTTTCCTTGGCACGTCTTGTCAAAGCAGAGATCGTGTACCCCCCTTTACGGGATTCTCATCAATACGGACGTGGATAACCCAATCGTGCCCATTAGCATGTTTTCTCGATTAAAGGCGAGTCCCAAACGGTTACGGGGAGGGCTCCTGGTATTCAACCTCTTATAAAGAGACCAAGGCCTTACTCCTTTTTCCAATATCAAACGAGTTCGCCCATCGCCTCGAGTTCCAACACCCAGGGCAAATTCCAGGCGCTTCGGACCTTCGACAATGTCCGGTTCCGACCTTCAAGGCCGATGGATGCCCTCTTCTGTCACGGAGGAGGACATGCTAAAGTTGAGAGAGGCTAGGTTCTTGACCGCCGAAATTCCGCATAGGTTGCCTGCTCAAAGGCAGGCTATTCCCAGTCCCCAGCCCGGTGAGAGCATAGTGTTCATGTCTCACTTCCTTCGGGGGTTAGGCTTCCCGATGGATCCCTACGTGAGGGGGCTGTTGTTTTATTACGGGCTGGAATTTCATGACTTAGCCCCGGAGTCCATCCTCCACATTTCCTCATTCATCGTTGTGTGTGAAACGTTCCTCCGTGTTACTCCTCACTTTGGATTATGGCTCAAGACTTTTGGATTGGAGCCGAAGATGATCGAGGGACGGCACGCAGAGTGCGGAGGCGCTGTCATACGTAAGAATGCTGATGCTCCATGGCTCGAGGGCTCCTTTCAAGAGGAGCACGGCTTGTGGCAACGAGAATGGTTCTATATCACCGCTCCCAGGAGCGCCAAGTGGGCGGCGCCTCCTGCCTTTCGCGGGTCCCCCATCACGGCTAGCGTCATGGGTCAACAAAGGATTAGATTGGGGTTTGCCCAAAGACGTGCCCCTGTTACAGGGCCGAATTAAGGATCTCTTGGAAGGAGACCTCAGTTTGGTCAAGGTGACGCAGGTCATGCTGATTCGCCGAATATTGCCCGGCAAACGTCGCCCCCTTCGCCTGTGGGAGTTTAATCCAGAGGGACCGCGAGCTCTCCAGAATTTTATGGGCGCAACAACCGCGAAGATGTATAGAATGTTCTTCGGATCACAAGAGATGTGTCCGGATTTAACCGAGGACGCATGCCTAAGCTGCAATTGCCCGGATACTCAAGTAAGCAACCCTGTGCCCGGACCTTCTATCCGTATAATTGTCATAAACTTGCCCCTAAAAGAGCCGTCCTTTTAAACAGGAGTGGATAGCGAAGGCAAAGCTGATCAGGTGTCCGGCTCCCCTTCTTGAAACCAGGCCGGATCCCGTGCTGGTCAGGATGCTGGAGATAATGCCTTTGGAGGGGGAGGACAAGGAAGCTATGGCCTCCTCGAAGGAGGCTGCCCCGAAGGGAGGAACCGACAATTCCTCTCCTAAGGGGAAGAAGAGAGCCGCCTCTGACGACCCGAAAACCATGGCCTCAAAACAGGGGAGAAAATCCTCGTCAGAGGGTCCGACGCCGGGGAGTTCCTCGGCCGGACTACGCCCTCAAGGGGATCAGCCCTCCAGCAAGCCGTAAGTAGAGAGAGGTTTTCCTTTTGAGGGATGAGAAAATCCTTGATTTATATCTGAGAAGATTAACCGAAATTTTACCTTGTAGCTCGGACCTCAGCCCTTCTCGGCAGAGCTCGTCTTCGGGGGATCTTCTTCCGGAGATGATGGAGAGCGGGACGCCTCCCCCTACCGTACTGCCTAGCGAGGCGGGCGACCCTGAGGTGTCTTCGCGGAGGGTTTCTCTGAATCCAGCAGGGGCGGAAGATAGCTATGTGGCCTCCCAAGGCTCTCCGCGTCCGGCCTTCGAAAGAGACCATAGGACAAGTCCGGCACCGTCTGGTGCTCGGCCGGAGGAGCTGAAGATTCTGCTGGGGCGAGCTTCTATCTCAGAGGAGCAACATGCATTGATGGGCACGGTGATTGAAAGGATTTCATCCGCAGAAAGCAGATTGCATGAGGCCGTCAAAAGTTTACTGACGGGTTTTGAGGTACATTAGATAATGTACACTTTTGTCAGCTGCGCATAAGTAAGATGCGCCCTGTATAGATAGTAGCCCCTGAGACTCTTCGCGTTGTCAAGAAATGATGGCACGCAGAGGATCATAATCCCAGGTCTAAGATGTCGCATTTAAATGTAGGTGGCAAGGTGTCCGGAATCAAGCCGAACTGATGATGTGGACGAACTAAAGCGGCAACTGGACGTGGCAGACGCCGACATTGCGCTTGTCAACAAGCGGCTTGATGAGGCTCAAGGTATGTAATTCTTCGGGCGGCATCATGTAAGAGGAGCTTCATGTCAGTGTCTTACAATGTATATGCTTGACGCAGATGGTACGGACGCCATGGAGAATCTTAGGGTAGAACTTTCCCGAGCTAAGGAGCAAGCCAGAAAAAGCGATGCGGCTGCCGAGAAGGCCCTTGAAGAGCTGAAAGCCGAACAGGCTGCTCACTTCCGAAGCAAAGAAGAAATGGCCGAGATGGCCGAGAAGTTAAAGAGCGCTGCAGACCGTTGCAAACTTCTTGAGAAAGAAGACCGGGCGAGACAGACGGACTTAGAGAAGGCCGTTGCCGATGCCAAGGATGCTCGCTCTGCGATGAGAGCTGCGAAGGAGGAGCTGCATCAGGCCGAACAGATTGCGGCTGGAAAGCCCTTTATGCTGCGGAGGAAGTTTTGTGATCCGAAGTTTGCTCCGTTGGACCGGATGTGGAGTGTGGAGGATACCTCTCTGGACTTGGCAGCGAGTGCTGCTGATGCGACCGAACACTTTCGAGATCAGAAAGATCGCGAAGTGGAAAAGCTTTTCTGGTCGCAGTTTCACAATCCAGAGCGTCCACTGGCAGTGGATGATCATTTGGCTCAATGGGCCGAACTCAATAGGTTGTCTGGACTCGCCATGAAGTACATCGTGGGTCACCTGTGGCCGGGGAGATCGGAGTCGAAGAGTTATTTTAGCTTGGTGCAGCAATTCCTTGACGCGATGCCGCGTATAAATGCAATGAAGAGGTCAGCATGCATAGAGGGCGCTAGGATGGCTCTTTCCCGTGTTAAGACATACTGGGCAGAGATGGAGACCACCGTTGTTGCATCCCAAGATTCGGACAAAAGCCGAGTATCCTCCAAGCACTATTTTCAGGAAGTTCTTGAAGGCGCTCGTGTAATAGAGACGCAGTGCTCGAAAGATGCTATGTTATGATAGCATATGTAATTATAAAGTAATATTTTGATAAACTGTAGTGGCCTTTTTTATACTTGTGCCTCCAAGTATTGGGGACACCTCCTGTGCGGCCGTTTTAAGATATATATATATATATATATATATAGAATCTGAAAGATGGCAGTCGTTGGCTTCGGCCCCCACGCACATAGTGCGGGGGTGCTCGCAGAAGACGCATTTTCACACTTAACCCAACGTCTTGGTCCTACAAAGGAGGTGATAGCGCAGCGGGCCAGGCAACCGGACTATAATGCTTTAACACTTTCACTTAGCCATAGGTGTTTGACAATGAGACTCTTTAGGTAGCTCCATGGTGGCAACTGCGCTCGTCCGAATTCGGGGCGCGTATGTGCCTGACCGAGAAGTGGCCCTTCGTTAAAGCGGAGGAATCCGATAGATTCCGATAGGTCATCGAGTGGCTGACCAGTCTCACGCTGCATCATGACAGTCAGTTTTCGGCTTTCTCTACTGAGGTGCTCGCCCTGGCCAAACCGGGGGCACAATCGCAGTAGTTCTCCTGGTGCTACCTTAGCCGATAGAGCGGAACGTAAGGTAGCCGAACTCAGGAGCCGGGCAACCCAACATTTGACCAAAGACATGATTCGGAGCTGATGCATATAATGCCAAAACTCGCGACGCCGAACACTCCCTAAGGTGTTCGGTCTTTATGAGTGCGGGCGAAACGACACTCTTTATTAAAAAAGCCCCTAGTGTCCAGGTACGTGCAAAAATTCTGACGTGGCCACATGCCAAGACGCCAGCCTCCTCCTTGGTTATATCAGAAAGAAAAAACCAGGGGACGTGTAGCAACAAGAGACAGTAAAAAAGGTTTACGCAGGGTCTTAATCTAAAAAGAATCCTTTAGGACGGGTCCCTAATGCACGTCTGCGCCTGTGTCTCCGTTGCGCCGTATCCTGGACGGGCGCCGCACGACGTTCATCTGTAAAAGAGAGGAACTGAGTTGAAAATGGGTCGTGCCGAAAAAGTTTAAAATAAGCAAAGTATAAAGTAAGATATATAAGTTTGAGCTTTATTGTCTCTTATTGTATATGTGTGGAGCCCCTAGTGCGGGGGTATATGGCTTCTAGGCCTGCATCAATGATGATTTTGCACCGAACTCGTCTATCCGCGTTCGTGGTCTTGAATGACCTATTTTGAAGTTTTTTTGGCCGGTGAGGCCATTTTGCTGTGGGGTTGTCAAAGCGGCCGCACAGTCCTCTGCTTGGGGAGGCGCACTTTAGTGCTTTCCCTTCAAAGAGATGATGCCTCGTGGACAGGGCATCTTAAGCGTAAGAGATGCATAATGCGGTATTGCGTTAAAGCGAGCGAAAGCTTCGCGTCCCATTAGTGCTTGATAGCGACTTGAAAACGGGACGATATGGAAGGCCAGCTTTTCGCGGCGGAGGTTATCGGCAGAGCCGAATGTGACTGTGAGCCGGAGAAAACCCGTACAATGGGTGTCCGGACCAGGTATTACCCCTTGAAAGGAGGTTTTGCTGCGGTGGATTCTTGCTGGGTTTATCCCCATGTGCTGGATTGTATCCTAGTATATCAGGTTTAGTCCACTGCCGCCGTCCATAAGGACATTTGAAAACTGGAGTCCGCCAATTATTGGATCAAGTATCAAGGCAGTCCAGCCTACATTCTTGATATTCCTAGAATAATCTAGCTGATCGAAGATGATCGGTTTTGACAACCAGTGGCAGGACCCTTTGGGGATGGGCCGTGTGGTGCGTACCTTTACGGGCGCCGCACGTTTTGTTATGTGAAGTGAGTTCACTGTTTTTACTTCTTGTGGGAAGTTCTTTTGTTTCCTGGTGCTCTGCTTTTGGGGTTCGTCCTCGTCTTCGCTTGGTGTGTCGAGCCCCTTGTGTTCGGCATTGAGTCTGCCGGATTGTTTGAAAACCCAACAGTCTCTGTGGGTATGGTTAGCAGGCTTCCCGGGAGTACTGTGTATCTGACATATCCTGTCCAGGATTTTATTTAGGTTGGATGGATCGTCCCTGTTATCCTAGGGGGCGATTTTTCCTGATTTTGTCGTGAGCCTTTGAATCCAGCATTGACTGCCGTGCTCTTCGGACTTTTGTCCTTAGTCCAGCGATGGTCCTTGTTGTGTCGCGGTTTTCCGTTTCCATCCCTAGTTTCGGATGTACTTGGGTCACTGGGGCTGCACCTTGCCAACCAGCTGTCCTCCCCTACACAAAAGCGGGTCATGAGGCTTGTTAGTGTGGCCATTGTTCTTGGCTTTTCTTGGCCGAGGTGTCTGGCGAGCCATTTGTCTCGGACGTTATGCCTGAAAGCTGCTAAGGCTTCGGCGTCCGGACAGTCGACTATCTGATTCTTTTTAGTGAGGAATCTATTCCAGAACTGCCGAGCTGATTCTCCGGGTTGTTGACTTATGTGACTAGGATCGTCTGCATCCGGAGGGCAGACATAGGTCCCTTGAAAGTTTGCTCGGAAAGCATCCTCGAGCTCTTCCCAGCTTCCTATTGTGTTTTCGGGAAGGCTTTTAAGCCAATGCCGGGTTGGCCCTTTAAGCTTAAGGGGTAAATATTTTATGGCGTGGAGATCATCTCCTCTAGCCATGTGTATGTGGAGGATATAATCCTCGATCCAAACTCCAGGGTCTGTTGTTCCATCATATGCCTCTATGTTTACGGGTTTGAATCCCTCTGGGAATTCATAGTCCAGGACCTCATCGGTGAAACATAGGGGGTGTGCGGCGCCCCTGTATTTGGGTGTGCCGGATTCTGATGATGGCTTCATAGCGTTGCTTACGAGAGCTTGCTTTCTTGGCCCATAAATGGACCTGACTGGGCCATGATGCGAATCCTTAAGTGGGTCGCATGCCTATTTAGGTGCAGCGCTGCTTGCCGCTTTATGGGGTCATCTATCCGACCGTGTGGCTTTATCATTTTTTGAATGCGAGGGCTCTAGGGCCTCTTCGTTGAATTCAGGCAGTAGCTTTCTTTTCGGATAGCTTTTAGTGCGGCGACTGTCGCCGTGCTTATCTGTGGTATTGATTACTTTGCTCCATCTAATCCGGAGTGCATCTTCCGCTGTTTTTAGCTTCCGCTTCTGCTTTTTTAGGCTGCGTGCAGTTGCAACAAGCCTCTGGTGGAGATTCTTCTGCTCCATATGTCTATTCGGCGTGAGGTCGTCCGGAATGCCGTTTTCGCCGGAGGAGGGATGTTCGGTTTCTCTATCCGTGTTTCCTTGTTTGGACGGTTGCTCTAAGGCCCGCTCGTCGTCTACCGGCTCGTCCTGCTCTATGGCTGGGTTTTTGTCGAGGCGGGGCTTGGGTCGGCATTTACGCCGACGCTTTGATTGCTTTTCGGGGGGTCGATCTCCCGTCCCATCCCCTTTTTCCTCGTTGTCGCTTCCTTTAGGGGTATCCACCATGTATACATCGTGAGATGGGGTGGCTGTCCAATGCCCTATGGGCGTTGGTTCGTCGGTATCTCCTGCATCGCCATCCATGTTGTCGATGTCTCCGGAGTCGAAGTTGAGCGCGTCGTTTAAATTGTCGACAATGGCTACCAAGTGGGTGGTGGGTGGGCTTTGAATTTCTTCATCGTCCGTATCCCATCCTCGCTGACCGTAGTTCGGCCAGGGCTCTCCTGATAAGGAGAGGGTCTTGACAGAGTTCAGGATATCGCCACAAGGCGAGTGCTGAAAGATGTCTGCGGCAGTGAACTCCATTATCGACGCCCAATCGGATTCGATTGGCAGGGGCGCGAGGGGTTCGGAGTCCGGGGAGGAGTCCGGATCCTCGGAGTCACGGGTCGTGCAGAGTGCGGGGCTAGCGTTTGGCTCGATCACTTTCGGGATCGCAGCCCCCGAGGTGACGTCCAACCGCTCATCCTCGATTGGCGCAGTAGGCTCCGAGTTAGGGGTTGGAACCGATGCGTGTGCGGCCTCCAGGACACTGTCCGGAGGCAGAGCTAGATCATGCCCCTCGAGAGAGTGCGGCGCGCTTGGCCGTGGCTCGAACCCGTCGAAGATCAAGTCTCTGCGGATGTCAGCCAGGTAGTTTAAGCTTCCAAACCTGACTTGATGGCCAGGGGCGTAGCTTTCGATCTGCTCCAGGTGGCTGAGCGAATCGGCCCGCAGAGCGAAGCCGTCGAAGACGAAGATTTGTCCGGGGAGAAAAGTCTCACATTGGACCATATCGTTGTTGATGATCAAAGGAGCCATCGGGCCTAAAGGCGACGACACAGAGGAACTCTCAATGAAAGCACCAATGTCGGTGTCAAAACCGGCGGATCTCGGGTAGGGGGTCCCGAACTGTGCGTCTAGGCCGGATGGTAACAGGAGACAAGGGACACGATGTTTTTTACCCAGGTTCGGGCCCTCTCGATGGAGGTAATACCCTACTCCTGCTTGATTAATATTGATGATATGGGTAGTACAAGAGTAGATCTACCACGAGATCAAGGAGGCTAAACCCTACAAGCTAGCCTATGGTATGATTGTTGTGTATGGAGTTGATTGCCTACGGACTACAACCCTCCGGTTTATATAGACACCGGATAGGGTTAGGGTTACATAAAGTCGGTTACAATGGTAGGAGATCTTGAATATCCGCATCGCCAAGCTTGCCTTCCACGCCAAGGAAAGTCCCATCCGGACACGGGACGAAGTCTTCAATCTTGTATCTTCATAGTCCGGGAGTCCGGCTGAAGGTATAGTCCGGCTACCCGAACACCCCCTAATCCAGGACTCCCTCAGTTTGCCTACAAGATGTCTGATCAAAGTGACAGCCAGAACAAATCTGAAGAACAGGTTCAGATGAGTGAGGGCACTAGTCCCTCCAGCTCTTCTGATGATGGAAGCAGGAGCACTCCAAGCAACTTACCTAAGGCAGCAACCAGATCCAGGAAGAAGAAAACCTCATAATATGAGGATGAGGATTATGTGGCCATTGAGGATGAGGCCACTTCAAGGGAAAAGGTGCTAAAAAGGAGTATGGCACAGCTGCTACAGTTAAGCCAGGGATGCATAAGAAGGCACCAGCAAAGAGATTTCCTATGCCTAAGGCCAGAGCATCCACTGTTGAAACCTCCAAGCCAACTGAAGAGGCAGTTGGAGAAGGGAAGGAAAGGAAGGAAAGGGTCAATAAGACCACTGCCAGAGTGCTTGGCAGATCATCCATAATGAGAGGTTCAGATGAAGAGGAAGAGGATGTTGCACCAGCTCCTAAGGCTCAGAAGCTTATGGGAGATGCAATCAAGTCAGGGGCTGCTCCATTTAAGCCCAAATCTGCTCCCAAAGCTGCTGCTCAGAAACCCCCAAAACCCAAGAGGAACACCAGGAGTATACCAGCTGAGGAAAAGAACAAGGCCCCAGTGCCTGAAGCTGCTGAAGAAAAGGAAGATGACTCGCTTATTTTGAGAAAGCTGAAGCCCAAGATCCCTGACCACAATGATGCACATCCTGTTGCAGAAAACATGAAAATCAGGAAGGTTTCAGCACTGAGATTATGGAGACAGTCTGATCCATATGCTGTCGGGAGGAGAACTGCTGTGGATTACAGGTTTCACACTAAGGAACAGCAGGACTTCTATGAGACAATTCTGCTGGACAAGAAGCCCATAGTGTGTGACATGAGATGGATTGACTGGGAGTACATCAAGGAGAATGAAGATCACTATCCAGGTGTATATGACATCTTCAAAGCATGTGGAGTTGATACATTTGTTGCCCAGAAGCTCACCAAGTGGAATGATGAGTTGATCATGCAGTTTTATTCCATTGCCCACTTCTACCCGGATGGGAAGATCATTTGGATGTCTGAAGGTACAAGGTACCAATCTACCATTGAAGAATGGGCTCAGTTGATCAATGCCCCAGAAGAAAGTGAGGATGACTTGGATGTTTATGCTGAAAAGAAGAAAGACCATAACTCTATGGCCAACATGTACAGAGAGATCCCAGATGATGCATTGGATACTCATAAGTTTGGATCTGTCCACTTCTTGTTGTCTGGTCTGCCTAACATCAACTAGATCCTAAGGCACACATTGCTACCCAAGTCAGGTGATCACAAGATGATCAGAGGACATGCTATCAATTTGCTCCATTTGTTTGATGTGCCTCAAAAGTTCAAAGTCATGAGTCTGATTGTGGAGATAATCAAAAGGACAACAGCTGATCAGAAGAGAAGTTGTGGGTATGCCCCAAAAATTCAGGAGCTCATCAACTCCAAGATGGGCACAGGAAAATATATATTGGATAAGGAGCACCTGCCCATCTACCCTAAATTTGAAGACAGCACTATTGTCATGAATGAAAATGAACCATCATCAGCTCAAGCACATGAGAAGAGAGAGAAGGCAAGGGCAGAGAAAGCTGCAAAGATGCCAACTGTTGAAGAGGCATCTCAAGTATTCTTGAAGACCAAGCTAGATCAGGTTGGATATCTGATCCAATCCACCTTGAGGATTGAGAAGGGCTTGGCCACCCTGACTCAAAACCAGGAGAGTCTGGAGAGGATCATTGAGCAGAAATTCTATGATCTTGATGTCAAGGTAACTGAGATCCAAACTGCAGTTGAGAAGCTACAGGAGGAAGCAGAGGAGAAGAAGGGCAAGTCTACTACAGATGTTTTTGCTAGAGTGCCCAGAAGCCATAGGTCTGCTGCAGTGCCAGTCACAGATTCTAGAGCTATAGCATCAGCTCCAACAGCTATAGCCTCAGTGCCACCAGCAACAGCAGCCACTCCACCAGCTCCATCTACATCAACAGAAGCTTTCGTCGTTGGAGTCATCTCTACACCTCCTACCGAAGATCAAGCCTGAGAGTCGTTTAGCACTATGCATTTTTGAACTTTTTGGTAACTTGTTGCCGAAGGGGAGAAAATGTATAGATCATAGGCTTTGAGAGAGAGTGTTGCTTTTTATCTCTCTTGCTATTTTGGTTGAACTACTTTATGTCCTTGTGAGATACTTGTTTGAACATGTGTTTGATCATATGCTACCCTTAATGCTTGTTGGATGATATTATCTCTTATATCCCTATATGATCATTCGCTTGCTTGGTGATGAGTGCATGTTTTTAACTTCTATCATTTTGAGCGCTCCACCAAGATGTATGTGACATGGAAGAGTAACCCATGATACTAATTGATTGTGAATTTGCATTCAAAAGTAAACTTTAAATAATGCACAAATTTAGGGGGAGCTCTTGCTTATCACATACTTCTCAAAGCGACGATGTTTTTCAATCTTATTATCTTTTGCTGAAGCTTTGATCTATATGTTGTCATCAATTACCAAAAAGGGGGAGATTGAAAGTGCAACTATCCCTGGGTGGTTTTGGTAATTCCTAATACCATATAGCTCATTTAGCTAATGCTACTTCAAGATAAACATTTCAGGAAAGCTCAATGATTGGCATGGCATGGATGAGAAATGTGGACCCCTCAAAATGCTAAGGACAAAGGATTGGCTCAAGCTCAAAGCTCAGGACTCTACATATTTTCATTTTAAGTGATCCAAGATCACATTGAGTTCATAGGAAAAGCCAATACTATCAAGAGGGGGTGAGGTGTTGCTTAATGAGGTTCTTGCTCAAAGTGCTTAGGGATATGCTCCAAAAATACTCAACTACTTTCTCACATCCAGATATGTCCCAAACCAAAAGTCAAACTCGGCCCCACCGAAACTGTCTATCCGGAGCCACCGAGTTCAGTTGACATAGCCACTGCCAGAAACCCTAGTCTTTACGGTCTTACCGATAGGGATCTCGGTCTCACCGAGATGGGATTGTAATCTCTCAGTTTCCCTTCATAACGTTTCGGTCAAACCGAGATGAGCGATCAGTCCCATCGAGATTGCAATGCAAACTCTCTGTTTCCCTTTCGTAATGTTTTGGTACAACCGAGATGAGCGAATCGGTCCCACCGAGTTTGCGTGACCAACTCTCTATTTGTCTATTACCAAAATCGGTCCCACCGAGTTTGTGTAATCGGTCTCACCGAGATTATGTTATGCCCTAACCCTAACGAAATCGGTCTCACCGAGTTGACATGTCAGTCCCACCGAAAATCCTAACGGTCACATTATGAACTAATCGATCTGACCGAGTTTCACGATTCGGTCCCATAGAGTTTGGTAAATTGTGTGTAACGGTTAGATTTTGTGTGGAGGCTATATATACCCCTCCACCCACTCTTCATTCATGGAGAGAGCCATCAGAACATGCCTACACTTCCAACATACATTCTCTGAGAAGAGAACCACCTACACTTGTGTTGAGGTCAAGATATTCCATTCCAACCACATATATCTTAATCTCTAGCCTTCCCCAAGTTGCTTTCCACTCAAATCATCTTTCCACCAAATCCTATCCTATGAGAGAGAGTTGAGTGTTGGGGAGACTATCATTTGAAGCACAAGAGCAAGGAGTTCATCATCAACACACCATTTGTTACCTCTTGGAGAGTGGTGTCTCCTAGATTGGTTTGGTGTCACTTGGGAGCCTCCGTCAAGATTGTGGAGTTGAACCAAGGAGTTTGTAAGGGCAAGGAGATTGCCTACTTCGTGAAGATCTACCCTAGTGAGGCAAGTCCTTCGTGGGAGACGGCCATGGTGGGATAGACAAGGTTTCTTCTTCATGGACCCTTCGTGGGTGGAGCCCTTCGTGGACTCACGCAACAGTTACCCTTCGTGGGTTGAAGTCTCCATCGACGTGGATGTACGATAGCACCACCTATAGGAACCACGCCAAAAATCTGCGTGTCTACATTGCGTTTGCTCCCTCCAAACTCCTCCCTTTACCTTCATATGCAATTGTTTTACTTTCCGCCACTATACTCTTAGAATTGCATGTGTAGGTTGATTGCTTGACTTGTGCTAAGTTGCTAAAATCTGCCAAGAATTAAAATTGGGAAAATGCTAGATTTTTATTTGGTCAAATACTCTAATCACCCCCCCCCCCTCTAGACATACTTTCGATCCTACACTACACAAACAAATAAGAACCTCGCAACCAACGCAATAAAGGGGTTTTCAATCCCTTCACGGCCACTGGCAAGAGGGAGATCTGATATAGATAATAGTAATAAGATAAATATTTTTGGTATTTTTATGATATAGATTGAAAGTAAAGATTGCAAAACAAAATAGATTGGAAACTTGTATGATGGAGAATAGACCCGGGGGCCATAGGTTTCACTAGTGGCTTCTCTCAAGATAGCATAAGTATTACGGTGGGTGAACAAATTACTATCGAGCAATTGATAGAAAAGAGAATAATTATGAGAATATCTAGGTATGATCATGTACATAGGCATCACGCCCGTGACAAGTAGACCGACTCCTGCCAGCATCTACTACTATTACTCCACACATCGACCGCTATCCAGCATGCATCTAGAGTATTAAGTTCATAAGAACAGAGTAACGCCTTAAGCAAGATGACATGATGTAGAGGGATAAACTCATGCAATATGATATAGACCCCATCTTTTTATCCTCGACGGCAACAATACAATACGTGTCGTTTCCCTTTCTGTCACTAGGATCGAGCACCGCAAGATTGAACCCAAAGCTAAGCACTTCTCGCATTGCAAGAAAGAACAATCTAGTAGGCCAAACCAAACTGATAATTCCAAGAGACTTGCAAAGATAACCAATCATACATAAAAGAATTAAGAGAAGATTCAAATATTGTTCATAGATAAACTTGATCATAAACCCACAATTCATCGGATCTCGACAAACACACCGCAAAAAGAGTTACATCGAATAGATCTCCAAGAAGATCGAGGAGAACTTTGTATTGAGATCCAAAGAGAGAGAAGAAGCCATCTAGCTACTAGCTATGGACCCGAAGGTCTGAAGTAAACTACTCACACATCATCGGAGGGGCCATGGAGTTGATGTAGAGGCCCTCCGTGATCAATGCCCCCTCCGGCGGAGCTTCTGGAAAAGGCCCCAAGATGGGATCTCTTGGGTACAGAAGTTTGCGGCAGTGGAATTAGGTTTTCGTGGTGCTCCTGGATGTTTGCGGGGTACGTAGATATATATAGGAGGAAGAAGTAGGTCGGTGGAGCAACTAGGGGCCCATGAGGGTGGAGGGCGCACCCCGAGGGGTAGGCGCGACCCCCTGCCTCGTTGCCTCCTCGTTGATTGCTTGGCGTCCACTCCAAGTCCTCTAGATCACGTTTGTTCCAAAAATCACGCTCCCAAAGGTTCCATTCCATTTGGACTCCGTTTGATATTCCTTTTCTATGAAACACTGAAATAGGCAAAAAAACAGCAATTTGGGCTGGGCCTCCGGTTAATAGGTTAGTCCCAAAAATAATTTAAAAGTGTAAAATAAAGCCCATTAACATCCAAAACAGATAATATAATAGCATGGAGCAATCAAAAATTATAGATACGTTGGAGACATATCAAGGAACGCCTTGTGTGCTATCAAACTTCACAACGTAACTAGGTGATTATAAAGATGCTCTACAGGTGTCTCTGAAGGTGTTTGTTGGGTTGGCATAGATCAAGATTAGGATTTGTCACTCCGAGTATCAGAGAGGTATCTCTGGGCCCTCTCGGTAATGCACATCACTATATGCCTTGCAAGCAATGTGACTAATGAGTTATTTACGGGATGATGCATTATGGAACGAGTAAAGAGACTTGCAGGTGACGAGATTGAACTGGGTATGATGATACCGACGATCGAATCTCGGGCAAGTAACATGCCGATGAAAAAGGGAATAACGTATGTTGTTATTGCGGTTTGGCCGATAAAGATCTTCGTAGAATATGTAGGAACCAATATGAGCATCCAGGTTCCGCTGTTGGTCATTGACCGAAAATGTGTCTCGGTCATATCTACATAGTTCTCGAACCCGTAGGGTCCGCACGTTGAACGTTCGATGACAATTTGTATTATGAGTTATGTGTTTTGGTGGCCGGAGCTTGTTTGGAGTCCCAGATGTGATCACGGACATGACGAGGAGTCTCGAAATGGTTGAGAGGTAAAGATTCATATATTGGAAGGTAGTATTCGGACATCCGAATGGTTTCGAGTGGTTCGGGTATTTTTTCGGAGTACCGAGGGGTTACGGGAACCCCCTGGGGGAAGTATTGGGCCAACATGGGCCTTAGTGGAGAGAGGGGAGGGCCGCAAGGGGTGCCCCCCATGGCAGTCTGAATTGGACTAGGGGAGGGAGCGGCGCCCCCCTTTCCCTCTCCCTCTCCCACTCCTTCCTTTTCCCCTCCAGTGGAAAAAGGAAAAGGGGGGTGAATCCTACTAGGAGTGGAGTCCTAGTAGGACTCCCCCACGTGGCGCGCCCCTCCTGGTTGGCCGCCTCCTCCGCCCCTCCTTTATATACGGGGGCAGGGGCATGAGGGAGTGATGGATTACGGGGTCCCAGGGCGTCCGGGCTATGCAACATGGGACGGACTAATGGGCCGCGAAGATACAAGATAGAAGACTTTCCCCTGTGTCTGGATGAGACTCTCCTTTGTGTGGAAGGCAAGCTTGGTGTGAGGATATGGATATTCCTTTCTCTGTAAACTGACTCTGTACAACCCTAGCCCCCTCCGGTGCCTATATAAGCCGGAGGGTTTAGTCCGTAGAGGCAATCATAATCATACAGGCTAGACATCTAGGGTTTAGCCATTACGATCTCATGGTAGATCAACTCTTGTAGCCCCTATACTCATCAAAGTCAATCAATCAGGACGTAGGGTATTACCTCCATCAAGAGGGCCCGAACCTGGGTAAACACTGTGTCCCTGTCTCCTGTTACATTTGATCATTAGACGCATAGTTCGGGACCCCCTACCCGAGATCTGCCGGTTTTGACACCGACATTGGTGCTTTTATTGAGAGTTCCACTGCGCCGTCGTTGAAAGGCTCGATGGCCCTCCTTGTCATCTAGGACAGTATCACTTCCGAAGGAGCCCTAGTTTCAGGGCAAACCCTCCGGCTTGGCGGCTTCACCATGGGTGCTTGTTCGGCCGTTAAGCCGAAAGCGGCCCCCCAAGTCACCGAAAATCCTCTCCGTATCAGCCCCGAATACTCCGACAAGATGGATCCGGCAGATCTATCGTCTTTGAACAAGCTGCTAGATCGCATCGCCGCCCTGGGAGTCTCAACTGACTATGATCGGATCGAGCTTAAACCCGACCAGGGAGAAATTAAAACTACACCAATCACCCATCAGGTAGCGGTTGTGGAGGAACAAGCTGACTATAACTCTTCTCCTACGTTGAGAACAAACTACGTTCAGATTTCCGAACCCGGAAAACCGGATACCTGTCCTCGGGAGGACACTCCCTGTCCCCCGAACACAAAATCAGACATTAAGCCTAAGAATTCACTAGACACTCCGGAACCTGGGTTGGTAACCTCGGAAATTCTTCAAACTCTGGATTCCACAGTGGGTCAGGGTGCAAATGTAAGCCCGCCCACCCACCACAAGCAATATTCTCCAAGCAATTCCGGCCCTCCAGACATATGCGACCTAACATATGTGCGGCAGCAGCCTCGGGAGACAGTCCATCACTTTTGGGCCAGATTCCTTCTTGTTAAGAACAAGATAAAAGACTATTGGGACGACGACGCAATTTCAGTATTTCGCAACAACTGTACGGACGAGGGAATCCTTAATGCCCTCAATCACCGTCACGTACTGCACTCTGCAGATTTGGCACACATCATACAGAAGTACTGCGCAATGGAAAGCGCCTAGAAAAAAAGACAACCCGCTGGGAACCGCAGGCCTTTAAGCCATCTCCCGGGTGGACAAAAAGGATGCACCCTGGCGGGGCACCTGATCATCATCCCATGGACAAGAAAACCAAGCCCTTTATAGGACATAGAAATTTCTTTGAGGAATGGCTCGATAGGCCCTATCAAATACACATGACACTGAATACTAAACCAACACACAGCCTACGGGCATGTTGGATACTCCGGCAGGTGGCCAAGAGAGCCGAGGGTATCCTCACCAACAATACCCCAGATAAGTACTCTTCAGAGGACACTGATCTCAAAGTATTCATGGTCTTCGAGACCTTCTCATCAAATAATCGGCGCAAAAGGGCACTCCGCGACCTCGTTGAAGTCCGCCAAATAGTAGCAATAAACCCTTGGAACAATATGGTGATCACTTTCAATGCCGAGGACGAACCAAGGTCCCGCTCAGTCCGGGCACCTATTGCTTTGGTCCTAAACCCAATCATGGATGGCTTTTGGCTCACTAAAGTACTAATGGACGGTGGCAGCGGGCTGAACCTCATCTATGAGGACACGCTCAATAAAATGCAAATGGACAGGAGTCGCACTGAGCAGAGAAATACATCCTTTAGGGTAATCATCCCCAGCAGGGAAGCAAGATGCTCAGGGTAAATTAAACTATATGTGGTATTAGGCACACCAGAAAACTATAGGTCCAAAGAGATAATCTTCCAGGTGGCTCCTTTCAACAGCGGATATCATGCCCTATTAGGATGAGATGCATTCACACGCTTTCAAGCTATACCTCATTACGGGTATATGAAGCTCAAAATGCCTGGGCCCAATGGTGTTATCACTATTTCTAGTGATCCGTACATAACACTCTGTGCCAAAAATAAAACCACATCTCTGGCCCTTGAGGCACTGTCCGAAGCCCTAGCGGCCGAGGAACTCACTGCTCTGCATTCCACAGTGGATAGGGACGACGTAATTCTTGATAAAAGGCCTAAATCCACCTCTTTCAAGCCAGCTAACAAAATAGTCAAATTTCAAGTCCAGCCGACGGATCCCAAGAAAACAACTTCTATTGGGGCATAGCTGGACCCGACGGTCGACGCCGCATTGCGCACGTTCTTGCACGAGAACTAGGACATCTTCACCTGGCACCCCTCGAATATGCCAGGAATCCCACACGCACTGGCTGAACATAGCCTCAACATACTGAAGGGATACAAGCCGGTCAAGCAAACGCTCCAGCGATTTTCCGAACCCAAGCGATAGGCTATGGCGGAGGAGCTAGCCAAGCTACTCGAAGCCGGGTTTATCAGAGAGATCAAACATCTGGACTGGCTAGCAAACCTGGTCATGGTACCAAATAAGGACAAATCCTGGCGCCTGTGTGTTGATTTCAAAGACCTTAACAAGGCTTCCCTAAGGACCCCTTCCCACTACCTCGCATCGACCAGATTATTGATGCAACCGTGGGGCACGATTCACTGTGTTTCCTCGACGCATACTCCGGATACCATCAAATTAAGATGAAGGAATCCGACCAAGCCGCAACGGCATTCATCACCCCGTATGGGCCTTTCTGCTTCAACACTATGCCTTTTGGGCTCAAGATTGTCGGCGCTACTTACCAATGCATGATTCAAACATGCCTGGAAAAGCAAATCGGCAAGACTGTGGAGGCACATGTAGATGACGTAGTCATCAAAACAAAGCATGTTGAATCATTGGTGGACGACTTACGCCTCACATTCGACAACCTCCGAACATATGACATAAGGCTCAATCCGGAAAAGTGTGTTTTCGGTGTTCCCGCCGGCAAACTGCTCGGGTTTATTGTCTCCAATAGAGGAATTGAAGTAAACCCAGCCAAAATCCGGGCCCTGTCACAATTGGCAACACCAACTGACCTCAAGCAGGTCCAAAAACTAGCCGGGTGCGTGGCTACCTTGAGCCATTTTATCTCCAGACTAGGAGAAAAGGCATTGCCATTGTATCGCCTACTCCGACGCACCGACCACTTTTTGTGGACGGACGCTGCAATAGCCGGACTGGAGGAGATAAAAACTTTCCTAGCAAGCAACCCCATCCTCGCCGCACCAAACGTCGACGAACCAATGTTGCTCTACATATCGGCAACTCACCAGGTGGTGAGTGCGGTGCTCGTCGTCGAACGAAAAGAGGAGAGGCATAAATTCCAAACCCAAAAACTAGTATATTATGTATCAACGGTCCTTACACCATGCAAATGCTGATACCCGCATTATCACAAGATAGCATACGCGGTCTTTATGGCATCCCGCAAGCTGCGGCACTACTTTCAAGAGTGCTCGATCACGGTAGCTTCAGAAGTACCACTCAACGATATTATAAACAACCGGGACGCCACCGGCTGGATTGCCAAATGGACTATTGAGCTCTTACCATTTGAAATAACGTACAAATCACGCCGAGCAATTAAATCTCAGGTGTTGGCTGACTTCGTCGCCGAATGGACAGAGGCCGAACTCCCTAAAGAGTACAGCACGTATTCCAACTGGGTGATGCACTTCGATGGCTCTAAAATGCTAGCCGGACTTGGGGCTAGCATCGTCTTGACATCCCCCACAGGAGATACAGTCCGTTACGTGCTCCAAATACTGTATATGGACTCTAATAACACAGCCGAATACGAGGCCTTATTGCATGGTCTTCGGATGAATGTCTCTATGGGCATACAATGCCTTGAGGTGCGCGGGGATTCAAACCTCGCAATATCACAAATAAACGGAGATTTTGATGCCAAAGATCCGAACATGGAGGCTTACCGCAATGCTATACTCAAAATATCAGCTCGGTTTGAGGGGCTTGAGTTTCATCACGTGGCCCGAGACAGCAATTAGGCAGCAGACATCCTTGCTCGCATGGGGGCTAAGCGTGACCCCGTCCCACTGAACACATTCATGGAGAGGCTCTTCAAGCCATCTGTGGTATGGCAGGACGAGAGCAGGAATGCCAGTCCAGATCCGATCATACCCCTAGATGCCGAACATAATCCTGATATCATCGGGGATTTGGCGACCGAACCAACACCATCGGCCCATGCAATCATGGCAATAATCACTCCATGGACCGAACCCTTCCTAGCCTACCTCAATAGGCGAGAGCTCCCTGAGGAAGTCCTGGATTAGGGGGTCCTTGGACAGCCATACTGTTGTACTATGAAGATACAAGATTGAAGACTTTGTCCCGTGTCCAGGTGGGACTCTCCTTTGCGTGGAAGGCAAGCTTGGCAATTCGGATATGTAGATCTCCTCCCTTGTAACCGACTCTGAGTAACCCTAGCCCCCTCCGGTGTCTATATAAACCGGAGGGTTTAGTCTGTAGGACAACAACAATCATAATCATAGGCTAGCTTCTAGGGTTTAGCCTCTACGATCTCGTGGTAGATCAACTCTTGTAATACTCATATCATCAAGATCAATCAAGCAGGAATTAGTGTATTACCTCCATCGAGAGGGCCCGAACCTGGGTAAACATTGTGTCCCCCGCCTCCTGTTACCATCAGCCTTAGACGCACAGCTCGGGATCCCCTACCCGAGATCCGCCGGTTTTGACACCGACATTGGTGCTTTCATTGAGAGTTCCACTGTGCCGTCACGTAAAGGCTTGATGGCTCCTTCGATCATCGGCAACGATGCGACCCAGGGTGAGGTTTTTCTTCCCGGACATATCTTCATATTCGGCGGCTTCGTACTGCGGGCCAACTCGCTTGGCCATCTGGAGCAGATCGAGAGCTATGCCCCTGGCCATCAGGTCAGGTTTGGAAGCTTGAACTATACTTCCGACATCCGCGGAGACTTGATCTTCGACGGATTTGAGCCCATGTCAGGTGCGTCGCACGGTCACGGCGAGCATGACTTAGCTCTGCCGCCGAACGGTGTTCGGGAGATCACAACTGTGGCTACTCCGGCCCTCAATCCGGAGCAGATTGTGCCATCCGAGGACGGGTGGATGGACCCTGCCACGGAGGTCGCACACTCAGCGGCGATAGAGCCGAATACTGACTTCACCTCCTATGAGACATGTGTTGCCGGACCCTTGGATTCATCCCTGACCACAGGCTCCGAACCGCCTGCGTCCGTGCCTATCGAATCTGATTGGGCACCGATCATGGAGTTTACCTCTGTGGATATCTTTCAGCACTCGCCCTTGGGCGACGTGCTAAATTCATTGAGGTCTCTCTCCTTGTTAGGAGACCCTTGGCTGAACTATGTCCGGCTTGAGTGGGAAGCGGACGACAAAGAAATTTATTCCCCACCCACCACCCACTTAATAACCACTGTCGACGACTTAACCGACATGCTTGATTTCGGCTCCGAAGACATCAACGGTATGGACGACGATGCAGGAGAAGAACAGGAACCACCGCCCACAGGGCGCTGGACAGCCACCTCATCATATGATATCTACATGGTGGACACCCCCAAAGAAAGCGATGGCAATAAGGCAACGGAGGATAATCCCCTCGAGAAGCAATCTAAGCACCGGCGTCATCGGCGCCGCTCTAAGCCCCGCCATAGCAAAAGCAGCGATACCGGCACAAGAGACAATAACGCTGCGAATAGTGCCGAAGACGAAGACAATCCCCTCCAGCCAGGCTTCGAGCGGGAGGATGGGCAAGCTAGCCCTAAGGAACAAGCGGCAGACGGAGAATCAGAGGATGACAATTACATGCCCGTCTCCGAAGACGAGGTGAGCCTCGGCGACGAAGAATTTATCGTGCCTGAGGATCCCGTCGAGTAGGAGTGGTTCAAGCGTCGGCTTATAGCCACAGCAAAAAGCCTGAAGAAAAAGCAACAACAGCTTCAAGTTGATTAAAATCTGCTAGCGGATAGATGGACCGAGGTCCTGGCAACCGAGGAATACGAACTCGAATGCCCAACCAAAAGTTACCCAAAGCGCAGGTTGCTACCCCAACTTGAGGAGGAAGCATTAAAGCCTATGTTGGAAATATGCCCTAGAGGCAATAATAAATTGGTTATTATTATATTTCCTTGTTCATGATAATCGTTTATTATCCATGCTATAATTGTATTGATAGGAAACTCAGATGCATGTGTGGATACATAGATAACACCATGTCCCTAGTAAGCCTCTAGTTGACTAGCTCGTTGATCAATAGATGGTTACGGTTTCCTAACAATGGACATTGGATGTCGTTGATAACGGGATCACATCATTAGGAGAATGATGTGATGGACAAGACCCAATCCTAAGCATAGCACTAGATCGTGTAGTTCGTATGCTATAGCTTTTCTAATGTCAAGTATCATTTCCTTAGACCATGAGATTGTGCAACTCCCGGATACCGTAGGAATGCTTTGGGTGTATCAAACGTCACAACGTAACTGGGTGACTATAATGGTGCATTACAGGTATCTCCGAAAGTGTCTGTTGGGTTGGCACGAATCGAGACTGGGATTTGTCACTCCGTGTAAGCGGAGAGGTATCTCTGGGCCCACTCGGTAGGACATCATCATATGCGCAATGTGACCAAAGAGTTGATCGCGGGATGATGTGTTACGGAACGAGTAAAGAGACTTGCCGGTAACGAGATTGAACTAGGTATTGGATTCCGACGATTGAATCTCGGGCAAGTAACATACCGATAGACAAAGGGAATTGTTTACGGGATTGATTAAGTCCTTGACATCGTGGTTCATCCGATGAGATCATCGTGGAACATGTGGGAGCCAACATGGGTATCCAGATCCCGCTGTTGGTTATTGACCGGAGAACGTCTCGGTCATGTCTGCATGTCTCCCGAACCCGTAGGGTCTACACACTTAAGGTTCGATGACGCTAGGGTTATAAAGGAAGCTTGTATGTGGTTACCGAATGTTGTTTGGAGTCCCGGATGAGATCCCGGACGTCACGAGGAGTTCCGGAATGGTCCGGAGGTAAAGATTTATATATAGGAAGTCCTGTTTCGGCCATCGGGACAAGTTTCGGGGTCATCGGTATTGTACCGGGACCACCGGAAGGGTCCCGGGGGCCCACCGTGTGGGGCCACCTACCCCGGGGGCTACATGGGCTGTAGGGGGTGCGCCTTGGCCTACATGGGCCAAGGGCACCAGCCCCAAGAGGCACATGCGCCTGGGGAAACCCTTGAGGAAGAGTCCCAGCAGGGGAAGGCACCTCCTAGGTGCCTTGGACGCTGACCGGCGTATGATGCGGCTGACCGGCCACCTCGTGGACGAGACAAAGCGGCATAGCAGCCCGAAGTCCAGCCCGCACCTCATCGCTAGTCAAACAAAAACACCAAGGCCCGGGGCAACACGCGGGACCTACGAGACGTATTGGAAAACAAAGCTGGACATACAAGATCGATCTACGGATCACGGGGGCGCGCCCCAACGCGTGACGACGACCGTCACGCCGGATATACTAAAAGCAAATCTGGCCGGGCCGAATACAGCAGACAAGACTCGTATTAACTGCGTCGTGACATAGCCCGGCACAGAGGCGCCGCACACCCCCTATGCTTCACCGAAGTAATGGATCACGAATTCCCAGAAGGGTTTAAACCCGTGAACATTGAATCATATGATGGTACAACAGACCCCGCGATATGGATTGAAGATTTCCTCCTCCACATCCACATGGCCTGCGGTGACGATCTATATGCTATCAAGTACCTCCCACTAAAACTCAAAGGGACGGCTCGGCATTAGCTGAATAGCCTGCCGGCAAACTCCATTGGAAGTTGGGAGAACTTAGAAGACGCATTCCTTGACAACTTCCAGGGCACTTATGTGCGACCACCGGATGCTGATGACTTGAGTCACATAACCCAACAGCCCAGGGAATCAGCCAGGAAATTCTGGACTCGGTTCCTAACTAAAAAGAACCAAATTGTCGACTGTCCGGATGCCGAGGCCTTAGTGGCATTTAAGCATAACATCCGCGATGAGTGGCTCGCCCGACACCTCGGCCAAGAGAAGCCGAAGTCCATGGCAGACCTCACAACACTCATTACCCACTTTTGTGCGGGCGAGGACAGCTGGCTGGCTCGCAGCAACAACACATCAAGAAATCCTGGCAATTCAGATGCCAAAGATAGCAACAGCAAGCCACGTCACAACAGACACAAGCGCCGCAACAACGGCGACAACGCCGAAGACACGGTAGTCAACGCCGGATTCAGTGGCTCTAAATGAGGTCAGCAGAAAAAGTCGTTCAAAAGAAGCAATCCGGGACCGTCCAGTTTGGACCGCATACTCGATCGCTCATGTAAAATTCACGGCACCCCCAATAAACCAGCCAACCACACCAACAGAGAATGCTAGGTGTTCAAACAGGCCGGCAAGTTGAATGCCGAAAACAAGGAAAAGGGGCTGCATAACAACGACGAGGAGGAGCCCCGGCCGCTGAACACAGGAGGACAGAAGAAATTTCCTCCCCAAGTGAAAATGGTGAACATGATATACGCAACCCATATTCCCAAGCGGGAACGGGAGCGTGCACTAAGTGGCTCGCCCCAAAGTTCAACCCATGGCCTTCTTGTCCGATCACTTTCGATCGTAGGGACCACCCTACTAGTATCCATCATGGCGGTTCTGCCGCATTGGTCCTTGAGCCCATCATTGACGGATTTCACCTCACTCGAGTCCTTATGGATGATGGCAGTAGCCTGAACCTGCTCTATCAGGATACAGTGCGCAAAATGGGTATCGACCCCTCGAGGATCAAACCCACAAAAACCACCTTTAAAGGTGTCATACCAGGTGTAGAGGCCTGTTGCACGGGCTCAATCACACTGGAAGTGGTCTTTGGATCTCCGGACAACTTCCAAAGCGAGGAGTTAATCTTCGATATCGTCCCCTTCCGCAGTGGCTATCACGCACTGCTCGGACGAACCGCATTCGCCAGATTCAATGCGGTACCGCATTATGCATACCTCAAGCTCAAAATGTCAGGACCTCGTGGGGTTATAACAGTTAATGGAAACACAAAACACTCGCTCCGTACGGAGGAGCACACTGCGGCCCTCGCAGCGGAAGTACAAAGCAGCCTTCTGAGGCAAACCACCAATTCGGCGATAAAGCCCCCGGACACCTTCAAGCGAGTCCGGAGTACCCTGCAACAGGATCGCCTGGCACGTTCAGAGCTCGCCTAGCAATTCGGCCTCCATCCTAGTCCCAGTCAAGAGGTGAAATTTGCGCCGCGCGTACATAATTACGCACTCAAGATACCATGGGCATAGGCGGAGGCATGGCCATGGCACGGCCCACAATGCGGCTCAACCGCCTCAGGATCCGTATATCTTTACCATTTTCTTCCTTTCAGGACCCTATTCTCTGAAGGCCCTCTCCGATACCCTGATTATCGGACCCATCACGGGAAGGAAACACCAAGGAAGCAAGAAGCTTTGACGTACATGGGAATCCCCAGGTGGTCTCTGATAACGATCGCTATACCTATTTTACATACCCACACGCAGCCTGCCCTTGGATTGGACATGTCAAATAGTCCTGTTTTTTTCTTATTGCACTACTTGTATACATACGCTTTGACGTATCATTTAAATAACAATGTACATCGTTAGCTTATTATTGCATTTCTTCATCTTTTTCCATGTCTTCTTATTTACGACAAATTGCACCCATACATTCTTGTACGTCCAGTGCGCCAGGCTTCAGTGTACCCCACAACACGGCAAGAAAAGTCCGAACACTTTCAACAGTGTGGCACCCCGAACTTATAGCATTATATGCATCAGCTCCGAATCATGTCTTGGGTCAATAGTTGGGTTTGCCCGGATCCCATGTTTTGGTACCTTACGTTCCGCTATGCCGGCTAAGGTAGCACTAGGAGAACTACTGCGATTGTGTCCCAGTTCTTCCGGACAAGCACCTCAGTAGAGAAAGCCGAAAACTGACTGTCATGATGCGGCGAGAGCTGGTCGATGTTCGAGAGGTCTCAAATCCTTAAAGATTTTTTCCGCTTCGGGCGAGGAATCGGCCTTGTCCGATTTAGGCGTATATAGCGCCCCAAGTTCGGCCTTCCAAATACTAGGGCTTCGCCAAAATTTAAAATTGTGGACTTCTATGGCTAAGTGAGAGTGATAAAGTTGTATAGTCAGGTTGCCTTGTTTGTTGCGCTAAACACCTCCTTAAAGGACCAAAAAAATTGGATAAAGAGTGTTTAAGATTTATCCCGAACACCTCAGTACTAGTTACATGGGGGCAGAAGCGGACGACTGGCCAACTCTCAGATTTTATAAACGGCCGCACAGAAGGTAATATTTTAAATCGACAAGCGTTATATGGCGCACATGAACTCGTTTTCGTATTACAGGATCACATGAGTACATTCATTCAAATATTACATCCTTAGCACATTCCTCCGCCACAAGGCGGGCACCCTTCAGGACACTGTCATAATACTTTTCGGGGTGGCGATGCTCCTTGCCCTCCGGTGGCCCCTGTTGGGGAACGTAGCAGAAATTAAAAAATTTCTACGCATCACCAAGATCAATCTATGGAGTAATCTAGCAACGAGGGGAAGGAGAGTGCATCTACATACCCTTGTAGATCGCTAAGCGGAAGCGTTCAAGTGAACGGGTTGATGGAGTCGTACTCGTCGTGATCCAAATCACCGATGATCCTAGTGCCGAACGAACGGCACCTCCGTGTTCAACACACGTACAGCCCGGTGACGTCTCCTACGCCTTGATCCAGCAAGGGGAGAAGGAGAGGTTGGGAAGACTCCATCCAGCAGTAGCACGATGGCATGGTGGTGGTGGAGGAGCGTGGTACTCTAGCAGGGCTTCGCCAAGCACCGCAAGAGACGAGGAGGGAGAGGGGTAGGGCTGCGCCAAGAAGGAGATTGAATCGTGTCTCTGGCAGCCCAAAACCTCAAGTATATATAGGGGGAGGGGAGGGGCTGCGCCCCCACCTAGGTTTCCACCCCTAGGGGTGGCGGCCAGCCCTAGATCCCATCTAGGGGGGGCGGCCAAGGGGGGAGAGAGGGGGGCGCACCACTAGGTGGGCCTTAGGCCCATCTGAGCTTAGGGTTTGCCCCCTTCCACTCTCCCTTGCGCCTTGGGCCTTGGTGGGGGGGCGCACCAGCCCACCTGGGGCTGGTCCCCTCCCACACTTGGCCCATGCAGCTCTCCGGGGCTGGTGGCCCCACTTGGTGGACCCCCGGACCCCTCCGATGGTCCCGGTACACTACCAGTGATGCCCGGAACACTTCCGGTGGCCAAAACCATACTTCCTATATATCAATCTTTACCTCTGGACCATTCCGGAACTCCTCGTGATGTCCGGGATCTCATCCGGGACTCCAAACAACATTCGGTAACCACGTATATATATTCCCTATAACCCTAGCGTCATCGAACCTTAAGTGTGTAGACCCTACGGGTTCGGGAACCATGCAGACATGACCGAGATAACTCTCCGGTCAATAACCAACAGCGGGATCTGGATACCCATGTTGGCTCCCACATGTTCCACGATGATCTCATCGGATGAACCACAATGTCGAGGATTCAATCAATCCCGTATACAATTCCCTTTGTCTATCGGTACGATACTTGCCCGAGATTCGATCGTCGGTATCCCGATACCTTGTTCAATCTCGTTACCGACAAGTCTCTTTACTCGTTCCGTAACACATCATCCCGTCATCAACTCCTTGATCACATTGTGCACATTATGATGATGTCCTACCGAGTGGGCCCAGAGATACCTCTCCATTTACACGGAGTGACAAATCCCAGTCTCGATTCGTGCCAACCCAACAGACACTTTCGGAGATACCTGTAGTGTACCTTTATAGCCACCCAGTTACGTTGTGACGTTTGGCACACCCAAAGCACTCCTACGGTATCCGAGAGTTGCACAATCTCATGGTCTAAGGAAATGATACTTGACATTAGAAAAGCTTTAGCATACGAACTACATGATCTTGTGCTAGGCTTAGGATTGGGTCTTGTCCATCACATCATTCTCCTAATGATGTGATCCCGTTATCAATGACATCCAATGTCCATGGTCAGGAAACCGTAACCATCTATTGATCAACGAGCTAGTCAACTAGAGGCTTACTAGGGACATGGTGTTGTCTATGTATCCACACATGTATCTGAGTTTCCTATCAATACAATTCTAGCATGGATAATAAACGATTATCATGAACAAGGAAATATAATAATAACCAATTTATTATTGCCTCTAGGGCATATTTCCAACAGTCTCCCACTTGCACTAGAGTCAATAATCCAGTTCACATCGATATGTGATTAACACTCAAGGTCACATCCCCATGTGACTAACACCCAAAGAGTTCTGGGTTTGATCATGTTATGCTTGTGAGAGAGGTTCCAGTCAACGGGTCTGCAACATTCAGATCCGTATGTACTTCGCAAATTTCTATGTCATCTTGTAGATGCAACTACTACGCTACATTAGGAGCCATTTCGAATAACTGTTCTACTTGGAGCTATTCTAAATTGTTGCTCCATTATACATATCCGGTATCTCTACTCAGAGCTATCCGGATAGGTGTTTAAGCTTGCATCGACGTAACTCTTTACGTCGAACTCTTTATCACCTCCATAACCGAGAAACATATCCTTATTCCTCTAAGGATAATTTAGACCGCTATCTGGTGATCTACTCCTAGATCACCTTTGTACCCTCTTGCCAGATATGTGGCAAGGCACACATCAGGTGCGGTACTCAACATGGCATACCGTATAGAGCCTATGACAAAAGCATAGGGGACGACCTTCGTCCTTCCTCTTTCTTCTGCCGTGGTCGAGCTTTAAGTCTTAACTTCATACCTTACAACTCAGGCAAGAACTCCTTCTTTGACTGATCCATCTTGAACACCTTCAAGATCATGTTAAGGTATGTGCTCATTTGAAAGTACCATTAAGCATTTTGATCTATCATTATAGATCTTGATGCTCAATGTTCAAGTAGCTTAATCCAGGCTTTCCATTGAAAAACACTTTCCAAATAACCCTATATGCTTTCTAGAAATTATACGTCATTTATGATCAACAATATGTCAACAACATATATTCATCAGAAATTCTATAGTGCTCCCACTCACTTCTTTGGAAATACAAGTTTCTCATAAACTTTGTATACACCCAAAATCTTTGATCATCTCATCAAAGCATAAATTCCAACTCTGAGATGCTTACTCCAGTCCTTTAGAAGGATTGCTGGAGCTTTGCATACTTATTAGCATCTTTCAGGATTGACAAAACCTTCCGGTTGTATCACATACAACCTTTCCTCAAGAAAATCGTCGAGGAAACAATGTTTTGACATCCTATCTGCAAGATTTCATAAATAATGCAGTAATCTCTAATATAATTCCAACAGACTCTTAGCATCGCTACGAGTGAGAAAGTCTCATCGTAGTCAACTCCTTGAACTTGTCGGAAAACATCTTAACGACAAGTCGAGCTTTCTTAATGGTGATACTTACCATCATTGTCCGTCTTCCTTTTAAAATCCATATGTACCTAACAACCTTACGACCATCAAGTAGTTCTTCCAAAGTCTACACTTTGTTTTCATATATGGATCCTCTCTCGGATTATATGGCCTCGAGCCATTTTGGAATCCAGGCCCACCATCGCTTCTCCATAGCTCGTAGGTTCATTGTTGTCTAGCAACATGACTTCCAAGACAGGATTATGTACCACTCTGAAGTAGTACACATCCTTGTCATCCCACGAGGTTTGGTAGTGACTTGATCTGAAGTTTCATGATCACTATCATAAGCTTCCACTTCAATTGGTGTAGGTGCCACAGGAACAACTCCCTGTGCCCTGCCACACACTAGTTGAAGAGACGGTTCAATAACCTCATCAAGTCTCCACCATCCTCCCACTCAATTCTTTTGAGAGAAACTTTTCCTCGAGAAAGGACCCGATTCTAGAAACAATCCCTTATTGCTTTCGGATCTGAGACGGGAGGTATACCCAACTGTTTTGGGTGTCCTATGAAGATGCATTTATCCGCTTTGGGTTCGAGCTTATCAGCCTGAAACTTTTTCACATAAGCGTCGCTGCCCCAAACTTTTAAGAAATGACAGCTTAGGTTTCTCTAAACCATAGTTCATACGGTGTCATCTCATCGGAATTACATGGTGCCCTATTTAAAGTGAATGTGGTTGTCTCTAATGCCTAACCCGTAAACTATCGTGGTAATTCTATAAGAGACATCATGGTATGCATCATATCCAATAGGGTGCAGTTATGATGTTCGGACACACCATCACATTATGGTGTTCCAGGCTGTATTAGTTGTGAAACAATTTCCACAATGTCTTAATTCTGTGCCAAACTCGTAATTCAGATATTCATCTCTATGATCATATCATAGATATTTTATCCTCTTGTCACGACGATATTTCAACTTCACCCTGAAATTACTTGAACCTTTCAATAATTCAGACTCGTGATTCATCAAGTAAATGTACTCAACATCTACTCAAATCATCTGTGAAGTAAGAACATAACGATATCCACTACACGCCTCAGCACTCATTGGACTGCACACATCAAAATGTATTACTTCCAACAAGTTGCTTTCTAGTTCCATTTTACTGAAAACGAGGCTTTCAGTCATCTTGCCCATGTGGTATGATTTGCATGTCTCAAGTGATTCAAAATCAAGTGAGTCCAAACGGTCCATATGCATGGAGTTTCTTCATGCATATACACCAATAGACATGGTTCGCATGTCTCAAAATTTTCAAAAACGAGTGAGCCCAAAGTTCCATCAACATGGAGCTTCTTCATGCGTTTTATACCGATATGACTTACGTGGCAGTGCCACAAGTAGGTGGTACTATCATTACTATCTTATATCTTTTGGCATGAACATGTGTATCACTACGATCGAGATTCAATAAACCATTCATTTTAGGTGCAAGACCATTGAAGGTATTATTCAAATAAACAGAGTAACCATTATTCTCCTTAAATGAATAACCGTATTGCGATAGACATAATCCAATCATGTCTATGCTCAACGCAAACACCAATCTCGATGGTAGAGGGAGCGTGCGATGCTTGATCACATCAAGCTTGGAAAAACTTCCAACACATATTGCCAGCTCACCTTTAGCTAGTCTCCGTTTACTCCGCAGCCTTTTATTTCGAGTTTACTAACATTTAGCAACCGAACCGGTATCTAATACCATGGTGCTACTAGGAGTACTAGTAAAGTACACATTAACACAATGTATATCCAATATACTTCTATCGACCTTGCCAGCCTTCTCATCTACCAAGTATCTAGGGTAATTCTGCTCCAGTGGTTGTTCCCCTTATTACAGAAGCACTTAGTCTCGGGTTTGGGTTCAACCTTGGGTTTCTTCACTAAAGCAGCAGCTGATTTGCCATTTCATGAAGTATCCCTTCTTGCCCTTGCCCTTCTTGAAACTAGTGGTTTCACCAACCATCAACAATTGATGCTCCTTCTTGATTTCTACTTTTGTGGTGTCAAACATCGCGAATATCTCAAGGATCATCATATATGTCCCTGATATATTATAGTTCATCACGAAGCTCTAGCATCTTGGTGGTAATGACTTCGGAGAAACATCACTATCTCATCTCGAAGATCAACTCCCACTCGATTCAAATGATTGTTGTACTCAGACAATCTGAGCACAAGCTCAACAATTGAGCTTTTCTCCCTTAGTTTGCAGGCTAAGAAAATCGTCGGAGGTCTTATACCTCTTGACGTGGGCACGAGCCTGAAATCCCAATTTCAGCCCTCAAAACATCTCATATGTTTCGCGACATTTCAAAACGGCTTCGGTGCCTCAACTCTAAACCATTTAACTGAACTATCACGTAGTTATCAAATGTGTATGTCAGATGTTCGCAACATCCACAGACGACGTTCGAGGTTCAGCACACTGAGCGGTGCATTAAGGACATAAGCCTTCTATGAAGCAATGAGGACAATCCTCAGTTTATGGACCTAGTCCGCATAATTGCTACTATCAACTTTCAACTAAATTTTCTCTAGGAACATATCTAAACAGTAGAACTGAAGCGCGAGCTACGACATAATTTGCGAAGACCTTTTGACTATGTTCAAGACAATTAAGTTCATCTTATGAACTCCCACTCAGATAGACATCCCTCTAGTCATCTAAGTGATTACATGATCCGAGTCAACTAGGCCATGTCCGATCATCACGTGAGACGGACTAGTCATCATCGGTGAACATCTTCATGTTGATCGTATCTTCTATACGACTCATGTTCGACCTTTCGGTCTTCCGTGTTCCGAGGCCATGTCTGTACATGCTAGGCTCGTCAAGTCAACCTAAGTGTTTCGCATGTGTCCCGAGGCCATGTCTGTACATGCTAGGCTCGTCAACACCCGTTGTATTCGAATGTTAGAATCTATCACACCCGATCATCACGTGGTGCATCGAAACAACAAACCTTCGCAACGGTGCACAGTTAGGGGGAACACTTTCTTGAAATTTTAATGAGGGATCATCTTATTTACTACCGTCGTTCTAAGAAAATAAGATGCAAAAACATGATAAACATCACATGCAATCAAAAAGTGACATGATATGGCCAATATCATTTTGCTCCTTTTGATCTCCATCTTCGGGGCTCCATGATCATCGTTGTCACCGGCATGACACCATGATCTCCATCATCATGATATGCATCATCGTGTCTTCTTGAAGTTGTCTCATCATCTATTACTTCTACTACTATGGCTAACGCTTTAGCAATACAGTAAAGTAATTACATGACGTTTATGTTGACACGCAGGTCATAAATAAATTAAGACAACTCCTATGGCTCCTGCCGGTTGTCATACTTATCGACATGCAAGTCGTGATTCCTATTAAAAGAACATGATCAATCTCATACATCACATATATCATTCATCACATCCTTTTGGCCATATCACATCACAAAGGCATATGCTGCAAAAACAAGTTAGACGTCCTCTAATTGTTGTTGCAAGTTTACGTGGCTGCTATGTGTTGGAAATATGCCCTAGAGGCAATAATAAAAGCATTATTATTATATTTCCTTGTTCATGATAATTGTCTTTTATTCATGCTATAATTGTGTTATCCGGAAATCGTAATACATGTGTGAATAAATAGACACCAACATGTCCCTAGTAAGCCTCTAGTTGACTAGCTCGTTGATCAACAGATAGTCATGGTTTCCTGACTATGGACATTGGATGTCTATTGATAACGAGATCACATCATTAGGAGAATGATGTGATGGACAAGACCCAATCCTAAACATAGCACAAGATCGTATAGTTCGTTTGCTAGAGTTTTCCAATGTCAAGTATCTTTCCTTAGACCATGAGATCGTGTAACTCCCGGATACCGTAGGAGTGCTTTGGTGTACCAAACGTCACAACGTAACTGGGTGACTATAAAGGTATACTACGGGTATCTCCGAAAGTGTCTGTTGGGTTGACACGGATCAAGACTGGGATTTGTCACTCCGTATGACGGAGAGGTATCTCTGGGCCCACTCGGTAATGCATCATCATAATGAGCTCAAAGTGACCTAAGTGTCTGGTCACGGGATCATGCATTACGGTACGAGTAAAGTGACTTGCCGGTAACGAGATTGAACGAGGTATTGGGATACGACGATCGAATCTCGGGCAAGTATACGTACCGATGACAAAGGGAATTGTATACGGGATTGATTGAATCCTCGACATCGTGGTTCATCCGATGAGATCATCGAGGAGCATGTGGGAGCCAACATGGGTATCCAGATCCCGCTGTTGGTTATTGACCGGAGAGTCTCTCGGTCATGTCTGCATGTCTCCCGAACCCGTAGGGTCTACACACTTAAGGTTCGGTGACGCTAGGGTTGTTAGGAAGACTTGTATGTGATTACCGAATGTTGTTCGGAGTCCCGGATGAGATCCCGGACGTCACGAGGAGTTCCGGAATGGTCCGGAGGTAAAGATTTATATATGGGAAGTTGTTCATACGGTCGCCGGAAAGGTTCGGGGGCATATCGGTATTGTACCGGGGCCACCGGAGGGGTTCCGGGGGTCCACCGGGAGGGGCCACCTCTCCCGGAGGGCCTTATGGGCTGTATGAGGAAGGGATCCAGCCCAAAGTGGGCTGGGGCGCCACTTCCCCTAGGGCCCATGCGCCTAGGGTGGGGAAACCCTAAAGGGGCGCCCCCTTGCTTGGGGGGCAAGCCCCCTCCCCTTGGCCGCCGATGCCCCCCTAGGCCCCCTATATATAGTGGGGGGGAGGAAGGGCCTCACACCCTTGCCCCTGGCGCCTCCCTCTCCCCTCCAACACCTCCTCCTCCTCCATAGAGCTCGGCGAAGCCCTGTCGGAGTACTGCATCTCCACCCTCACCACGCCGTCGTGCTGCTGCTGGAGCCATCTTCCTCAACCTCTCCTTCCCCCTTGCTGGATCAAGAAGGAGGAGACGTCACGCTGACCGTACGTGTGTTAACGCGGAGGTGCCGTCCGTTCGGCGCTAGGATCTCCGGTGATTTGGATCACGTCGAGTACGACACCTCATCCCCGTTCTTTGAACGCTTCCGCTCGCGATCTACAAAGGTATGTAGATGCATCCATCACTCGTTGCTAGATGAACTCATAGATGGATCTTGGTGAAACCGTAGAAATTTTTTGTTTTCTGCAACGTTCCCCAACAGTGGCATCATGAGCTAGGTCTATGCGTAGTTCTCTTTGCACGAGTAGAACACAATTTGTTGTGGTGTAGATGTTGTCAACTTTCTTGCCACTACTAGTCTTATTTTGCTTCAGGTATTGTGGGATGAAGCGGCCCGGACCAACCTTACACGTACGCTTACGTGAGACCGGTTCCACCGACTGACATGCACTAGTTGCATAAGGTGGCTGGCGGGTGTCTGTCTCTCCCACTTTAGTTGGAGCGGATTCGATGAAAAGGGTCCTTATGAAGGGTAAATAGAAGTTGACAAATCACGTTGTGGCTTTCACGTAGGTAAGAAAACGTTCTTGCTAAACCCTATTGCAGCCACGTAAAACTTGCAACAACAATTAGAGGACGTCTAACTTGTTTTTGCAGCAAGTGTTTTGTGATGTGATATGGCCAAAGTTGTGATGAATGATGAATGATATATATGTGATGTATGAGATGTTCATGCTATTGTAATAGGAATCACGACTTGCATGTCGATGAGTATGACAACCGGCAGGAGCCATAGGAGTTGTCTTTATTTTTTGTATGACCTGCGTGTCATTGAGAAACGCCATGTAAATTACTTTACTTTATTGCTAAACGCGTTAGCCATAGTAGTAGAAGTAATAGTTGGCGAGCAACTTCATGGAGACACGATGATGGAGATCATGATGATGGAGATCATGGTGTCATGCCGGTGACAAGATGATCATGGAGCCCCAAGATGGAGATCAAAGGAGCTATGTGATATTGGCCATATCATGTCACTATTATTATTTGATTGCATGTGATGTTTATCATGTTTTTGCATCTTGTTTACTTAGAACGACGGTAGTAAATAAGATGATCCCTCATAATAATTTCAAGAAAGTGTTCCCCCTAACTGTGCACCGTTGCGACAGTTCGTTGTTTCGAAGCACCACGTGATGATCGGGTGTGATAGATTCCATACGTTCACATACAACGGGTGTAAGACAGTTTTACACATGCAAAAACACTTAGGGTTAACTTGACGAGCCTAGCATGTATAGACATGGCCTCGGAACACAGAGACCGAAAGGTCGAACACGAGTCGTATGGAAGATACGATCAACATGAAGATGTTCACCGACGATGACTAGTCCGTCTCACGTGTTAATCGGACACGACTTAGTCAACTCGGATCGTGTAACACTTAGATGACTAGAGGGATGTCTAATCTGAGTGGGAGTTCATTAATAATTTGATTAGATGAACTTAATTATCATGAACTTAGTCTAAAATCTTTACAATATGTCTTGTAGATCAAATGGCCAACGTTGTATTCAATTTCAACGCGTTCCTAGAGAAAACCAAGCTGAAAGACGATGGCAGCAACTATATGGACTGGGTCCGGAACCTGAGGATCATCCTCATAGCTGCCAAGAAAGATTATGTCCTACAAGCACCGCTAGGTGATCCACCCGTCCCACAGAACCAAGACGCTATGAACGCTTGGCAGACACGTACTGATGACTACTCCCTCGTTCAGTGCGGCATGCTTTACAGCTTAGAGCCGGGGCTCCAAAAGCGTTTTGAGAGACATGGAGCATATGAGATGTTCGAAGAGCTAAAAATGGTTTTTCAAGCTCATGCCCGGATCGAGAGATATGAAGTCTCCGATAAGTTCTTCAGCTGTAAGATGGAGGAAAATAGTTCTGTCAGTGAGCACATACTCACTATGTCTGGGTTACATAACCGCTTGACTCAGCTGGGAGTTAATCTCCCGGATGACGCGGTCATTGACAGAATCCTCCAGTCGCTTCCACCAAGCTACAAGAGCTTTGTGATGAACTTCAATATGCAGGGGATGGTAAAGACCATTCCTGAAGTATTTGCTATGCTGAAATCAGCAGAGGTAGAAGTCAAGAAGGAACATCAAGTGTTGATGATGAATAAAACCACTAAGTTCAAGAAGGGCAAGGGTAAAAAGAACTTCAAGAAGGACGGCAAGGAAGTTGCTGCGCCCGGCAAGCAAGCTGTCGGGAAGAAGTCAAAGAATGGACCCAAGCCTGAGACAGAGTGCTTTTATTGCAAAGGGAAGGGTCACTGGAAGCGGAACTGCCCCAAATACTTAGCGGACAAGAAGGCCGGCAACACCAAAGGTATATTTGATATACATGTAATTGATGTGTACCTTACCAGTACTCGTAGTAACTCCTGGGTATTTGATACCGGTGCCGTTACTCATATTTGTAACTCACCGCAGGAGCTGCGGAATAAACGGAAACTGGCAAAGGACGAGGTGACGATGCACGTCGGGAATGGTTCCAAGGTCGATGTGATCGCCGTCGGCACGCTACCTCTACATTTACCTACGTGATTAGTTATAAACCTCAATAATTGTTATTTAGTGCCATGTTTGAGCATGAACATTGTATCAGGATCTCGTTTAATACGAGATGGCTACTCATTTAAATCCGAGAATAATGGTTGTTCTATTTATATGAGAGATATGTTTTATGGTCATGCTCCGATAGTCAATGGTTTATTCTTAATGAATCTCGAGCGTATTACTACACATGTTCATAGTGTGAGTACCAAAAGATGTAAGGTTGATAATGATAGTCCCACATACTTGTGGCACTGCCGCCTTGGTCACATAGGTGTCAAACGCATGAAGAAGCTCCATGCAGATGGACTTTTAGAGTCTCTTGATTATGAATCATTTGACACGTGCGAACCATGCCTCATGGGAAAAATGATCAAGACTCCGTTCTCAGGAACAATGGAGCGAGCAACCAACTTATTGGAAATCATACATACTGATGTGTGCGGTCCAATGAGTGTTGAGGCTCGCGGTGGCTATCGTTATGTTCTCACCCTCACTGATGACTTGAGTAGATATGGGTATGTCTACTTAATGAAACACAAGTCTGAAACCTTTGAAAAGTTCAAGGAATTTCAGAGTGAGGTTGAAAATCAACGTGACAGGAAAATCAAGTTTCTACGATCAGATCGTGGAGGAGAATACTTGAGTCACGAATTTGGCACACACTTAAGAAAATGTGGAATAGTTTCACAACTCACGCCGCCTGGAACACCTCAGCGTAACGGTGTGTCCGAACGTCGTAATCGCACTCTATTAGATATGGTGCGATCTATGATGTCTCTTACCGATTTACCGCTATCTTTTTGGGGCTATGCTTTAGAGACTGCCGCATTCACTTTAAATAGGGCTCCGTCGAAATCCGTTGAGATGACACCGTATGAATTATGGTTTGGGAAGAAACCTAAGCTGTCGTTTCTAAAAGTTTGGGGATGCGATGCTTATGTCAAGAAACTTCAACCTGAAAAGCTCGAACCCAAGTCGGAAAAATGCGTCTTCATAGGATACCCTAAAGAAACTGCTGGGTATACCTTCTACCTCAGATCCGAAGGCAAGATCTTTGTTGCCAGGAATGGATCCTTTCTAGAGAAAGAGTTTCTCTCGAAAGAAGTAAGTGGGAGGAAAGTAGAACTTGATGAAGTATTGCCTCTTGAACCGGTAAATGGCGCAACTCAAGAAAATGTTCCTGAGGTGCCTGCACCGACTAGAGAGGAAGTTATTCATGATGATCAAGATACTTCTGATCAAGCTCCTACTGAAATTCGAAGGTCCACAAGGACACGTTCTGCACCAGAGTGGTACGGCAACCCTGTCTTGGAAATCATGTTGTTAGACAGCGGTGAACCTTCGAACTATGAAGAAGCGATGGCGGGCTCGGATTCCAACAAATGGCTAGAAGCCATGAAATCCGAGATAGGATCCATGTATGAAAACGAAGTATGGACTTTGACTGACTTGCCCGTTGAACGGCGAGCCATAGAAAATAAATGGATCTTTAAGAAGAAAACAGACGCGGATGGTAATGTGACCATCTATAAAGCTAGGCTTGTCGCTAAGGGTTATCGACAAGTTCAAGGGGTTGACTACGATGAGACTTTCTCACCGGTGGCGAAGCTGAAGTCTGTCCGGATCATGTTAGCAATTGCCGCATTCTACGATTATGAATTATGGCAAATGGACGTCAAAACGACATTCCTTAATGGTTTCCTTAAGGAAGAATTGTATATGATGCAGCCAGAAGGTTTTGTCGATCCTAAGAATGCTAACAAGGTGTGCAAGCTCCAACGCTCGATTTATGGGCTGGTGCAAGCATCTCGGAGTTGGAACATTCGCTTTGATGAGATGATCAAAGCGTTTGGGTTTACGCAGACTTATGGAGAAGCCTGCGTTTATAAGAAAGTGAGTGGGAGCTCTGTAGCATTTCTCATACTATATGTAGATGACATACTTTTGATGGGAAATGATATAGAACTCTTGGACAGCATCAAGGCCTACTTGAATAAGAGTTTTTCAATGAAGGACCTTGGAGAAGCTGCTTATATATTAGGCATCACAATCTATAGAGATAGATCGAGACGCCTCATAGGTCTTTCACAAAGCACATACCTTGATAAGATTTTGAAGAAGTTCAAAATGGATCAGTCCAAGAAAGGGTTCTTGCCTGTTTTGCAAGGTGTGAGATTGAGCTCGGCTCAATGCCCGACCACGGCAGAAGATATAGAAGAGATGAGTGTCATCCCCTATGCCTCAGCCATAGGTTCTATTATGTATGCCATGCTGTGTACCAGACCTGATGTAAACCTTGCCGTAAGTTTGGTAGGAAGGTACCAAAGTAATCCCGGCAAGGAACACTGGACAACGGTCAAGAATATCCTGAAGTACCTGAAAAGGACTAAGGAAATGTTTCTCATTTATGGAGGTGACGAAGAGCTCGTCGTAAAGGCTTACGTCGACGCTAGCTTCAACACAGATCTGGATGACTCTAAGTCACAAACCGGATACGTGTATATGTTGAATGGTGGAGCAGTGAGCTGGTGCAGCTGCAAGCAGAGCGTCGTGGCGGGATCTACATGTGAAGCGGAGTACATGGCAGCCTCGGAGGCAGCACATGAAGCAATATGGGTGAAGGGGTTCATCACCGACCTAGGAGTCATACCCAATGCATCGGGGCCAATCAAACTCTTCTGTGATAACACTGGAGCTATTGCACTTGCCAAGGAGCCCAGGTTTCACAAGAAGACAAGGCACATCAAGCGTCGCTTCAACTCCATTCGTGAAAATGTTCAAGATGGAGACATAGAGATTTGTAAAGTACATACGGACCTGAATATAGCAGATCCGTTGACTAAACCTCTCCCTAGGGCAAAACATGATCAACACCAGAATTCCATGGGTGTTCGATTCATCACAATGTAACTAGATTATTGACTCTAGTGCAAGTGGGAGACTGTTGGAAATATGCCCTAGAGGCAATAATAAAAGTATTATTATTATATTTCTTTGATCATGATAATTGTCTTTATTCATTTTATAACTGTATTATCCAGAAATCGTAATACACGTGTGAATACATAGACCATAATATGTCCCTAGTAAGCCTCTAGTTGACTAGCTCGTTGATCAACAGATAGTCATGGTTTCCTGGCTATGGACATTGGATGTCATTGATAATGGGATCACATCATTAGGAGAATGATGTGATGGACAAGACCTAATCCTAAGCATAGCACAAGATCGTGTAGTTCGTTTGCTAGAGCTTTTCCAATGTCAAGTATCTTTTCCTTTGACCATGAGATCGTGTAACTCCCGGATACCGTAAGAGTGCTTTGGGTGTATCAAACGTCACAACGTAACTGGGTGACTATAAAGGTGCACTACAGGTATTTCCGAAAGTGTCTGTTGGGTTGACACGGATCGAGACTGGGATTTGTCACTCCATATAACGGAGAGGTATCACTGGGCCCACTCGATAATGCATCATCATTATGAGCTCAAGGTGACCAAGTGGTTGATCACGGGATCATGCATTACGGTATGAGTAAAGTGACTTGCCGGTAACGAGACTGAACAAGGTATTGGGATACCAACGATCGAGTCTCAGGCAAGTAACATACCGATTGACAAAGGGAATTGTATACGGGGTTGATTAAATCCTCGACATCGTGGTTCATCCGATGAGATCATCGTGGAGCATGTGGGAGCCAACATGGGTATCCAGATCCCGCTGTTGGTTATTGACCGGAGAGTCGTCCCGGTCATGTCTGCATGTCTCCCGAACCCGTAGGGTCTACACACTTAAGGTTCGGTGACGCTAGGGTTGTGAAGATATGTATATGCAGTAACCCGAATGTTTTTCGGAGTCCCGGATGAGATCCCGGACATCACGAGGAGTTCCGGAATGGTCCGGAGGTAAAGAATTATATATAGGAAGTGCTGTTTCAGCCATCGGGACAAGTTTCGGGGTTATCGGTATTGTACCGGGACCACCGGAAGGGTCCCGGGGGCCCACCGGGTGGGGCCACCTGTCCCGGGGGGCCACATGGGCTGTAGGGGGTGCGCCTTGGCCTAGATGGGCCAAGGTCACCAGCCCCAAAAGCCCATGCGCCTAGGGTTCCACTTAAGGGAAGAGTCCCAATGGTGGAAGGCACCTCTAGGTGCCTTGGGGGGGAGGGAAACCTCCCCTTGGCCGCCGCACCTAGGAGATTGGATCTCCTAGGCTGGCGCACCACCCCCCCTTGGCCCTCCTATATATAGTGGGGGAGAGGAGGGACTTGACACACCAGCCCCTGGCGCCTCCCTCTCTCCCCGTTACGTCTCTCTCTCTCGTAGTATAGGCGAAGCCCTGCTACTGTGACGCCCTGCATCCACCACCACGCCGTCGTGCTGCTGGATCTTCATCAACCTCTCCTTCCCCCTTGCTGGATCAAGAAAGGAGGAGACGTCATCCGTTCCGTACGTGTGTTGAACGCGGAGGTACCGTCCGTTCGGTGCTAGGATCTCCGGTGATTTGAATCACGTCGTGTTCGACTACATCATCCCCGTTCTTTGAACGCTTCCGCTCGCGATCTACAAAGGTATGTAGATGCATCCGATCACTCGTTGCTAGATGAACTACTAGATGGATCTTGGTGAAACGAGTAGGAAAATTTTTGTTTTCTGCAACGTTCCCCAACAGTGGTATCAGAGCCCCCGTGATCCGTAGATCGATCTTGTATGTCCTGCTTTGTTTTCCAATACGTCTCATAGGTCCCGCGTGTTGCCCCAGGCCTTGGTGTTTTTGTTTGACTAGCGACGAGGTGCGGGCTGGACTTCGGGCTGCTATGCCGCTTTGTCTCGTCCACGAGGTGGCCGGTCAGCCGCATCATACGCTGGTTAACTTGACTTTTCTTGCCGTGTGGTGGGGTACACTGAAGCCTGGCGCACTGGACGTACCAGAATGTATGGGTGCAATTTGTCGTAAATAAGCAGACATGGAAAAAGATGAAGAAATGCAATAATAAGCTAACGATGTACATTGTTATTTAAATGATATGTCAAAGCGTATGTATACAAGTAGTGCAATAAGAAAAAAACAGGACTATTTGACATGTCCAATCCAAGGGCAGGCTGCGTGTGGGTATGTAAAATAGGTATAGCGATCGTTATCAGAGACCACCTGGGGATTCCCATGTACGTCAAAGCTTCTTGCTTCCTTGGTGTTTCCTTCCCGTGATGGGTCCGATAATCAGGGTATCGGAGAGGGCCTTCAGAGAATAGGGTCCTGAAAGGAAGAAAATGGTAAAGATATACGGATCCTGAGGCAGTTGAGCCGCATTGTGGGCCGTGCCATGGCCATGCCTCCGCCTATGCCCATGGTATCTTGAGTGCGTAATTATGTACGCGCGGCGCAAATTTCACCTCTT